>NC_140168.1:24566422-24573381 GCF_963971535.1 Notolepis coatsorum | reverse complement strand
GAGCTCCTCGACCACGGATGGACGTAGAAATTCAAAGCGGAGAGAGAGAGAGAGAGAGAGAGAGAGAGAGAGAGAGGAGACGGAAGAATGAGGGATGGAGAGAAAGAGAGATACACACACACAACGCTCCATGGATGGAGAGACCGTAGACAGAACTGCAAGGAAAACAATGGTTTAAAGAAGGTGTAGTGAGTTGGCATACCGGCTGGAACCGGTTTGATCTGGTTTTTCTTTTCTTTTTTTTTCTTTTTTTTTTACAGTTCTCTCTACATCATCGTTCCTTTGACTTTATCTGACGGTGAAGCCGGTCAGAAGGTTGAGGATAGACCGGTGTACATTTAATAAGGTGAAACATCTGTGTCCCCACGTTCATCAATGTGATCTCATCGAGATCTCATCGTGTTCGCTTTTCCTACGTATATATCGTGAGCGCGGGAAAGAGAGACACAGAGGTTTGAGAGTGTGTGTGTGTGTGTGCGCGGCAGGCAGGCAGCACGAGTACCGTAAGAGCCGCGCGCGTGTTTGTGTGAATGAATGCGCGTACGAACGGCACTCACCTCTGCACGGGTCGTTCTTCACCAGGAACTCGTCCAGAGCCATCCAGCCTCCGCCCACGCGCACCATCACCGTGCTGCGCAGGATACGCACCAAGCGCAGCTGCTGGGAGTCTCCGAACTAACGACACCACGACGGAGAGGAGAGACAGAGAGAGGGGCCAGGGGAGAGGAGGGTGGGAGACGGAGAGAGAGAGAGAGAGAGAGAGAGGGGACAGGGGAGAGGAGGGTGGGAGACGGAGAGAGAGAGAGAGGGGACAGGGGAGAGGAGGGTGGGAGACGGAGAGAGAGAGAGAGGGGACAGGGGAGAGGAGGGTGGGAGACGGAGAGAGAGAGAGAGGGGACAGGAGGGTGGGAGACGGAGAGAGAGAGAGGGGACAGGGGAGAGGAGGGTGGGAGACGGAGAGGAGAGACAGAGAGAGGGGACAGGGGAGAGGAGGGTGGGAGATGGAGAGAGAGAGAGAGGGGACAGGGGAGAGGAGGGTGGGAGACGGAGAGGAGAGACAGAGAGAGGGGACAGGGGGGTGGGAGACGGAGAGAGAGAGAGAGAGGGGACAGGGGAGAGGAGGGTGGGAGACGGAGAGAGAGAGAGAGGGGACAGGGGAGAGGAGGGTGGGAGACGGAGAGAGAGAGAGAGAGGGGACAGGGGAGAGGAGGGTGGAGACGGAGAGAGAGAGAGAGAGAGGGGACAGGGGAGAGGAGGGTGGGAGACGGAGAGAGAGGCCAGGGGACAGGGGAGAGGAGGGTGGGAGACGGAGAGAGAGAGAGAGAGGGGACAGGGGAGAGGAGGGTGGGAGACGGAGAGAGAGAGAGAGGGGCCAGGGGAGAGGAGGGTGGGAGACGGAGAGAGAGAGAGAGAGGGGACAGGGGAGAGGAGGGTGGGAGACGGAGAGAGAGAGAGGGGACAGGGGAGAGGAGGGTGGGAGACGGAGAGAGAGAGAGAGGGGACAGGGGAGAGGAGGGTGGGAGACGGAGAGAGAGAGAGAGGGGACAGGGGAGAGGAGGGTGGGAGACGGAGAGAGAGAGAGAGGGGACAGGGGAGAGGAGGGTGGGAGACGGAGAGAGAGAGAGAGGGGACAGGGGAGGGGAGGGTGGGAGACGGAGAGAGAGAGAGAGGGGACAGGGGAGAGGAGGGTGGGAGACGGAGAGAGAGAGAGAGAGGGGAGAGGAGGGTGGGAGATGGAGAGAGAGAGAGAGGGGGACAGGGGAGAGGAGGGTGGGAGACGGAGAGAGAGAGAGAGGGGACAGGGGAGAGGAGGGTGGGAGATGGAGAGAGAGAGAGAGGGGACAGGGGAGAGGAGGGTGGAGAGGAGAGAGAGAGAGAGGGGACAGGGGAGGGTGGGAGAGAGAGAGAGAGAGAGAGAGAGAGAGAGAGAGAGAGAGAGAGAGAGAGAGAGTGGGAGAGAGAGAGAGAGAGAGAGAGTGGGAGAGAGAGAGAGAGAGAGAGAGAGAGAGTGGGAGAGAGAGAGAGAGAGAGAGAGAGAGAGAGAGAGAGAGAGAGAGAGAGAGAGAGAGAGAGAGAGAGAGAGAGAGAGAGAGAGAGAGAGAGAGAGAGACAAAGGAAATCAGTGAGTCAACTGACTGTTGATGTGTTGACGACGGACAGCCAAGCAGCTCGCACCACACCTGAGCAGATGACTGTACAGGACATACAGCAGATCCACTCCATGCAATGATTGACGATCCATGCACTGACGACGAGAGCTAGAGGACGACGTCTAGCATCTCTTTGGCCCGCTCTCCAAACAGTCTAAAATCATCTAAAGTAGAGACTTACCCGTGGGAAAACATTATGACTTTTTCATTTCATATTCAATCTTAATAGGTATTCAGGAAAATCACAAAGAAATTGTTCCCGATCGCCACCCAGCAAAGCAGAATTCCAAAGCGAAAAGAAAAAAAAACAGCTCAAGAGAGAGGAGTTCGGAGAAGGAGAATTACTTTCCAAGCAGCTCCTCCGCCAGCCGCCCCGAGTCCAGAGGACGACTGACCCAAAACCACTAATTACATCGGCAGCAGCCATATCATTCTCAAAACCATTTCAATTTGCACACACTTTGTCATTCTCAACACAAAACAAATCACACCAAGAACACAGAACGGCCCGCGAAACCTGCTCGCGGGTCCCGAACCGACCAATGGAGCGCCTCGTCTTTAGAACGTTATAAAAAACGTTACACCTGTTGAATAACTGGAAGAGGAAGGTCATCTCTCCCCCCCCCCCCCCCCCCCCATACAGGGCAAGGAAACTATAAAAAGAGGAAGGGTCATCACGTCACCGTGTGTAGCGTGTGAAGGCACATTGGTGCCAACAAGACAGTGTGGACAACTTTCAGTTCGGCCGACATTGAGTTGAACGGGATCGGCCGCCTCCTCGCTTATGAACCGTCATTTAAATAGGTTGTTACCTCGGATGTCAGAATCGTCAGCAATTTGTTGCATTGACGTTTGATATATTGGTTGATTTATTATTTCCTCAGATAGCTGCTATATTTAGAATTTTAATACAGGCTTCAATAGAACTGGCACCAAAGTCTGGCACCAAAAGCAGAGCGTCGAACACCGGTATTCTGACGTGATGAGACCCTTCCTTCTCTTATAGTTTCCTTGGCATATAGGGTGACCAGGTGGGAAATGAGTGGCGCCCCATTGGTGGACAGAACCAGGAAGCACATTTCAGAGGTCCAATCGAGAGTCGCGGGCAGTCACTTTACCTGGTTTCCGAGGAAGAACTACAATAAATCCAGCGGACACGGAGGAGAGGGAGGACAAGGAGAAAGAAAGAGAGAAAGAGTGAAATAACACACACTGACAATACCTTCACTAACGAGTTAACCTTTGAACTGGATGTGGATGTGTGGGTTGCATTACTGTTGCTTGTATGGTTAGCCTTATTCCTACTAATTTCAAGGTACAGCAACTTAGCTCAAGCTTAGTTGTGAGAGAGAGAGAGATAGAGAGGGACAGAGACAGAGAGAGACAGAAAGAGGGAGACATAGACAGAGAGAGACAGACAGAGAGACAGAGAGAGACAGAGAGAGACAGAAAGAGGGAGAGAGAGAGACAGACAGACAGAGAGGCAGAGAGAGACAGACAGAAAGAGGGAGACAGAGAGACAGACAGAGAGAGAGACAGAGAGAGAGAGAGAAAGAGAGGGAGAGAGAGACAGACAGAGAGAGAGACAGAGAGACAGAGAGAGATAGAGAGAAAAGAGAGCGAGAGAGCGATGCGGTGGATGTGAATGCGTGTGAATGCTATGAGAAACATGAAGCAAGGCTCTACAGAACTGATGACAGAGAGAAGAAGAGTAAGATGGATGAACTTAGTGAAAGCCAGTGACAAAGTGAAACTAGACGGAGACATTAGAGAGACAGACAAACAAACAAGCAGACAGACAGACAGCCGACCAGATGGCAGGATGTGATGAGGACATATCTCAGGTGCGATTAGTATTGGCAGCGTCTCCAGGGCCGGACACGGTCTATCATCATTAACCCCGTGGATAATGATGGAGCAAAACACACAAAACGACAGCAGTGGCGACGGACTCAGTGGAAGCTGTGAAAAGTGTTAAAACTGTCAAGAAAATAAAAAAGAAATGCTCCATTCTCGATCGCAGTTACTGTACATGGTTGTACGTATTAGTGTTTTGGTGATGATGATGAACGGTGATTACACAAGCCGGCAACCTAGTAGGAATGCTGCGAGGTGCCAACGAAACATGTTGTTATATTTTAAATATGTTATAGGAATGACATGAAGAGATTAATGGATGTTATAGAACAGATGCTCAAGACATACAAACGACTGCAAATACACCATGGACACATGTTGTGTAAGAGAAGCTTGTTTCAGATGCATGTTTTTTTTTTTATTGTATTCTTTTTCAAAATTATCCAAATTAAATCAATCATATAAAGAGGAAATCGTGATGTGAGACATGAAAAGACACACGATGGGAAATACTATGTAGAAGTAGTTAATACTGCAGGTGGTCACTAAGTAATAAATACACAGCCAGCAACTGGAATAAATACACTGACCTGTCCAACAATTGACCCGTCTTAAACCCTGCCCTCTTTTCTTGATCCTCCGATCACAACTGTGGTTTCGCTCGGAAAGCAACCATTGTGATTGGTTTGATTGATTGAATTGATTGATTGAACATTTTATTAACAGATTGCAGAATGGGTACAATACAGTACAGCTCAATACACACAATTGTTTTTTTTTTATCCACTTTTTCTCCCATTTTCTATATTTTCTCCCATCCCAATTTCGTATCATCCAATTCAACCCTCCCCTGTCACGAACGCTGTTTCTTGCCTCCCACAAGCCGGCTGCAATGTGGACTAAGTCATACATAGCACAAGTCCCCTCCGGTACTTGAGGTAACAGCAGTCGCATCTTTTCACCTGCGCAGCTCGATCTCTCAGTGGCGAGGAGTAACGCGTGGGAGGCTCACGCTGCCCCCGACACTTCCTGATTTCTACTGCGCAGGCGCACCAACCGACCTGTAGAAGTCGCTGTCCACAACGCCCGATCCCCACCCATCAGTTTCCCACCCTCTAATACTGCCAATTATATTAGTACGGACGACCAGCCAAACTGAAAACAATGTGGAGAGCTGGATTCGAACACGCGAACCCAGCGTCTCCACATTGGTGGCGAGTGCCTTGCCCACTACACCACCTAGCCGCCCCTAATACACACAATTGTTAAGGGGATGCAGACCAGAGAAAAACTTTCGTCTCGTTTACATCAGGGTCCCCCATTTTTTATTCATCATAGAGAGGATTGGAGGATCGAGAAAAGAGGGCGGGGTTTGAGACAGGTAAATTACAATATAAAATGCTTTTTTTCCCTCTTCACTTGCATGCTTAAATTTTTTTGTGCTATATTATCATGAAATTTTACGTAAGTTATTATTATTATTTTTTTTATTATTCCTAGTTTACTGTATAGTATTTCATGCTAATAGCTGTTTGAACTTACCCTGTATTTATTCTCTCCTATCTGCTCCACCTGGAACCTCTTGGCACATTTACACTGAGCCACCTGCCTCGTCACCTGCGCTCACAGAGACACACAAGGAAGCATGTAAGCAGTGTGTGTGTGTGTACGTGTGTGTGTGTGTACGTGTGTGTGTGTGTGTACGTGTGTGTGTGTGTGTGTGTGTGTGTGTGTGTGTGTGTGTGTGTGTGTGTGTGTGTCTGTGCGCACGCGCGCGTGTGTTTCAGATTGCATTTCTTTTTAACCCTTTCAGCTGTGAATTATATCTTAGAATTCTACCACTTGATAGCTTTCAGTGGTCGGTAGCTGTTGTGACATCATCATTAGAATGTTAAAAGGTGCTGTAAGTGGTGTTTATAATGTTAAAATAAGTGCTAAATAGCTCTACACTCCCGACAGCCATCACTGATCTAGAGTGTTTTCGTCAGTGACATGGGTCTCCCACTAGTCCCTCCGCTCTGCAGTAAACGGAACATACATTTTCCGGTATCCCTTCCTACTTCATCCAATCAGGAGAGAGAACTCTAGATATTTCTATTTTTTATTAGAAATCTTGCCAAGTCAAATTAGCTGGCAGATTATTTGTTTCACGCACAATGTTTACTGACCAAACACTCTACACTGGCTGAGTGTAGAGCTATTATTTTAACACGTAGACGACTTGTTTTAACAAAGAAAAATACTACTTACAGCACCTTTAAGTTCTCAAAGCACCTAATCAAACCGGGTGGGATCGTGAAAATACTTTCTCCATATTATAGTTGTGTGCCTTGGAGAGTGTGTGTGTGTGTGTGTGTGTGTGTGTGTGTGTATACATTACATATACAGTAGTGTGGTTTTCTTTAACCCCTTCACTGCCGCACTACCAAACAGTTAACCCTTTCACTGCGACAATACACAGAAGGTTAACCCTTTCACTGCCACACGACAGAGGGTTAACCCTTTCACTGCCACACTACAGACGTTTTTTTTTTTAAATCTTTTTCCCCCCTCCTTTTTCCGATTTTTCTCCCATCCCACTGTTAGTCGTTATGCCAATTCCCAACCCCCTTCCTGGTTGTTGCGCACCCCCCCCCTACTGTTGGTCCAAGAGGCCGGAGACTGTCACATGCTTTCCTCCGACGCATGTGCAGCCAGCCGGCAGCCAGCCTGGCAGCGCAGATTCTCACCGGGAGAGTGTAACGTGTGGAAGGTCACACTACCTCCCTCCAGATCCTACCCTCGCTGTGCAGGCGCCCCGACCGAACTGTAGGGGTCGCTGTCCACAACGCCCAGGACCCACCCATCAGCTTCCCCACCCCTAACACTGCCAATTGTGTTAGTGTGAACGACCAGCCAAGCTGATAGCAACGCCGAGAGCTGGACTCGAACCCAGCGTCTCCAGCGTTGATG
>NC_140168.1:24526422-24561422 GCF_963971535.1 Notolepis coatsorum | reverse complement strand
TTCCCCAGAGGGGATCAACAATAAGAAATATCTTATCTTCGTTCATAATAACCTCCATTAAAAGTCAGCCAATGAAACCAATAACCAGAGTGTGTTTACTTGACCAACGAGAGACCAACCTGGTGTTCCGTGATGAGTGTTTTGAGCTGGGGGATGTCCTGTGGGAGGGCCTCCGTGTCTCTCTGGACCAATGTGGTCTCGGCGAACTGTAGCCACGACAACAGCTCCTCCAATAGGTTGGCGTTGTTGAGCAGCTCTGTGAGGGCCGTCTCCAACCGCTGCTCGTGCTGCTTGGCCCACGTCAGCACCTGCAGGAGGCAGAGGGGAGGAGGGGAGTACAGTGTGATGAGGACAGTGTGATGAGGACAGTGTGATGAGGACAGTGTGATGAGTAATGTGGAAGTACAGTGTGATGAGTACAGTGTGATGAGGACAGTGTGATGAGGACAGTGTGATGAGTACAGTGTGATGAGGACAGTATGATGAGGACAGTGTGATGAGGACAGTGTGATGAGGACAGTGTGATGAGGACAGTGTGATGAGGACAGTGTGATGAGGACAGTGTGATGAGGACAGTGTGATGAGGACAGTGTGATGAGGACAGTGTGATGAGTAACGTGGAAGTACAGTATGATGAGGACAGTGTGATGAGGACAGTGTGATGAGGACAGTGTGATGAGTAACGTGGAAGTACAGTATGATGAGGACAGTGTGATGAGGACAGTGTGATGAGGACAGTGTGATGAGTACAGTGTGATGAGGACAGTGTGATGAGGACAGTGTGATGAGGACAGTGTGATGAGTACAGTGTGATGAGGACAGTGTGATGAGTACAGTGTGATGAGGACAGTGTGATGAGGACAGTGTGATGAGGACAGTGTGATGAGGACAGTGTGATGAGTACAGTGTGATGAGGACAGTGTGATGAGTACAGTGTGATGAGGACAGTGTGATGAGGACAGTGTGATGAGTAATGTGGAAGTACAGTGTGATGAGGACAGTGTGATGAGTACAGTGTGATGAGTACAGTGTGATGAGTACAGTGTGATGAGGACAGTGTGATGAGGACAGTGTGATGAGGACAGTGTGATGAGTAATGTGGAAGTACAGTGTGATGAGGACAGTGTGATGAGGACAGTGTGATGAGTAATGTGGAAGTACAGTGTGATGAGGACAGTGTGATGAGTAATGTGGAAGTACAGTGTGATGAGGACAGTGTGATGAGTAACGTGGAAGTACAGTGTGATGAGGACAGTGTGATGAGTACAGTGTGATGAGGACAGTGTGATGAGTACAGTGTGATGAGTAACGTGTGATGAGTAATGTGGAAGTACAGTATGTGTGTAATAAATGCATTGGGTAATAAATAAATACATAAACTTAAACTATTTCCTTCTATCTATCTATCTATCTTATCTATCCATCTATCGATTCTATCTATCTATCTATCTCTGTCTATCTTTTTTTTTTTATCTACCGTACTTTTTCTCCTCCTATTTTTCTGTATTTTTCTCCCATCCCAATTTAGTCGTCATGCCAATTCCCCCCTCCCCTTCCTGGTCGTTGCGCGCAATTGCCCCCCACTTGCCGGTCTAGGGAGCCCTGAAGACTATCACATGCTTCCTCCGATACATGTGGAGACAGCCAGCAGCCTCTTTTCACCTGGCAGCGAGGACTCTCACTGGGGAAGTGTAGGATCACACTACCTCCCCCAGTTCCCTCCCTCGCTGTGCAGGCGCCCTGACCGACCTGTAGGAGTCGCTGTTTACAACGACCAGGACCCACCCCACCGGCTTCCCACCCGCTGACACTGCCAATTGTGTCAGTATGTGTTAGTCTGCTGCGCTACCCGCGTCTCTACATTTCGTAGCTCCATTTCTGCAGACCCCTCTCTGATTGGTTGAACTCCATTTCTGCAGACCCCTCTCTGATTGGTTGAGCGAAGCCCCTCTCTGATTGGTTGAGCGAAGCCCCTCTCTAAGGTACGCGAGGGAGGTGCGCGTAAGGTTATCGAGGTCGACGACTAGCTCAACTGGTTCGCCGCCTTGCTGTGGATCCTGCGGTGCGTTGGTGACAAGTTCGATTCCCTTCAATTTTTATTTTTTTCTTTTTTTAAACGTGCATTCTTTCGCCGGTTATGTTTAGGCATGTTAAGTTTAGGCATTGTTTCGGAGTTGGTTAAGGTTAGAAGGGTTACGTTTAGGCGCTGTTTCGGAGTTGGTTAAGGTTAGAGTTTGTCGCAGAGAATGGCAATAGAATGCAGCCTATTTCCGCACTGCAGCTCTCTCGCGCTGCCGCGGTCACATGGGCGTAGTGGCCAATCAGAGAGGGGTCTGCAGAAATGGAGTTCAACCAATCAGAGAGGGGTCTGCAGAAATGGAGTTCAACCAATCAGAGAGGGGTCTGCAGAAATGGAGTTCAACCAATCAGAGAGGGGTCTGCAGAAATGGAGCTACGAAATGTAGAGACGCGCGCTACCCGGCCGCTCTATCTATCTATCTATCGATCTATCTATTTATCTATCCATCCATCCATCCATCCATCCATCCATCATATCCTCCTCTCTCACCTCCTCGAAGCGTGCCCTGATGATGGTGATCCAGTGTTTGATGGTGGTGATGCAGTCCGCGTGGCAGGCGGTCAGGATGCTCTCCCCCATGCCGGCGGCCTGGTTGACGTCGCCCCTCTTCTCCTCCACGGCGCCCATGAAGTCGCGGTGCGTGTGCAGCAGCGTCTGCAGGGTCTCCGCCTCCTCGGGCAGCACGCCGCGGAAACGCAGGGTCTGCTCCGCCTCCGAGAGCCACTCCAGCAGCATCTGCACCGCCGCGCGGAACTCCTCCGCCTGGGGGGGGGGGGGGGGGGGGGCAGAGAGAGGGGAGAGAGAAGAAGAACGCCTTTGTCAGAAATAGTCTAATAGTTTTTGCTCTTATGTCACGCTCAGGTTGGGATTCCTTTCCACCCTGTTCCACCCTTTCTATGTCCGTCTTTCTCTCTATGTCTGTCTTTCTCTCTCTGTCTCTATATATGTCTCTCTCTCTCCTGTCCGTCTTTCTCTCTCTCTCTATGTCTCTCTCTCTATGTCTGTCTTTCTCTCTCTGTCTCTATATATGTCTCTCTCTCTCTCCTGTCCGTATCTCTCTCTTTCTCTTGATGTCTCTCTCTATATGTATGTCTCTCTCTCTATGTCTGTCTTTCTCTCTCTATGTCGCTCTCTCTCTATGTCGCTCTCTCTCTCTCTCTCTCTCTCTCTCTCTCTGGAGATAAAGTCACCACACCGTCGCTTCCCCTCTGACCTGTTTGAGGGCCTGCTGGAGGCGGGTCTGCTTGGTGACGGACAGGGCGCAGACCGTATCCCAGCGGTTGCTGAGCTCCTGCAGTTGAACTTTGACCCACGCCGTGTCGTCGCGGCCCGTGTCCATCAGCTCGCGGGCAGAGCGCTTCAGAGCCTGGACGCTGCCGGTCCTCTTACCCAGCTCCTTCTGGAAGGACTGGGGGGGGGGGGGGGGCATTGGAACAGCGTTAGGACGGACGGCTTCAGAATGCTGTATATCAAGCCCTTCAAAGTACTGTATATCAGTTCAGTCTGGACGTCTTAGGAGGGACAGATTTATTAAAAAATATATATATATATTCAGATTTCAGATATTGTATTTTATTTTTTTATTATTTTTTAAACAAACACATAAACAAACATGACAACACACGATTAGATATACCGTACTTTTCGGACTATAAGCCGCGGCTTTTCCCCCCATTTTTCGACCCTGCGGCTTATATAACGGTGCGGCTTATATGTGACTCGACGTGACCAAACCCGAAAATGTTAAAATCAAAATATTGCTTTTTTGACTGCATTGAAATGTTATTTATCTGTTCCCTTATTTGCTAAACTTAATACAACTTGTAAATGAGTTAATTCTTGTTATTTGTCCGACAGTATTGTGTCCCAATGGTAATTACATATGGTAATTAAACATTAAAACACCTGCGGCTTATAGTCCAGTGCGGCTTATATATGTACACATCATTCAATTTAGCTGCTGCGGTTTATAGTCAGGTGCGGCTTATAGTGCGAAAAGTACGGTACAAGCATTGTAAAACAGTGTACATCAGTTAACTCACCGTTTGGATAAATGTCTTATACAAGATATACCCCTAATACCTGCTATCTATTCCCCTACACACATATGCTCTTGCTCGCACCCCCCGCCCTGGACCCCCCAATGGATAATCCATCCATTATCCTTCGCTCCTAACCAGACACTACCATTAAATGCTAGCTTTTATTCTCTCCACCACTTCTAACCACATTGTCAATTTGGATTCATTGAGACCCAAAATTCTTGCTGTAGATATTTCTAGATAAATCACATCGAGATATGTAAGAATCCAGACCTTTCGGCACATTTTTTCCGGTTGAAACCATCGTGATGCTATCAGTTTTTTAGCCGCTGTGATACCAGATAAAACCAATCTATTTTGCTGTATAGGTACTGCATTCAGAGTTTGTTTACACTGTTTATTTTTCTCATATTTTTATATTCAGATAAATGTTTATGTCTTTATATTATAAATGGGAAATGGCTGCATTTATATAGCGCTTTTATCAAAAGCGCTTTACAATTTGTTCCTCACATTTTACCCATTCACTCACACATTCACACACCGACGGCGGAGGCAACCATGCAAGGTGTCAACCTGCTCATCGGGAGAAATTAGGGCTAAGTGTCTTGCTCAAGGACACTTCGACACGCTGCCCGGGAGGAGCGGGAATCGAACCGGGAACCTCCGGCACTGTCGCCCCATTATTATTACCCTGCCCATACCTGTACCTCCCCTCCCCCATGCTGCTATGACACCCCGAATTTCCCCAAGGCGATCAATAAAGGAACATCTTATCTTATAATAAGACAACACTGCAATGGGATTTCGCAATGATACTGTTTAACAAAAAGAAAGCCAGTTCCATAATTCTTTCTTTCAGTTATTAATATAATATGAATGTCTTATCATGCTTAGGCTACCATCAGAAAAATAAGGGAAAATCTACAAGGTTGTTGTTTGAAAACCTATTTTAGCAAACAGTGTGACGTCTGGACCGGCGCACCTTGTGCGAGTCCATGAGGTTGGAGACCAGGTCCAGGTCTCCGTGGACGGGCAGGTCCTCGGCCAGCTGTGGTTCTACTCGGTACAGCCAGTCCACCAGGGCCTGAAGAGCCTCCGCAAACTGACCTGAGAACAGCAGAGCCTCCTCCAGCTTATGTTGTCTGAGAGGGGAACGAGAGAGAGAGAGGGAGAGAGAGAGAGAGAGAGAGGACAGAACAGTGGTTAGTTGCAGGCAGCTTTATGTTATCATGCAAGCACCTTTTTCAAATTTAGATAATCTCTCTTTTTTTGAGAGTATCCTGGCCATTGTATGAGGAAGTGCATTAACTAAATGAACGGCCCCATGAAATAAAAATAGATGTTTGTCATTTCCTAAAGAAATCCAGCACATAAAAATCTTAAAGCACATCTTGCTTGTTTCATTTCAAGTCCATTGTGGTGGTATACAGAGCCACAATTGTAAACATAGCACCTTTCATACAAGAATTGCAGCTCAATGGGGCGGCTGGGTGGCGCAGCGGACATTGTGCTCGTCACCAACGCAAGAGACACCGGGTTCGAATCCGGCTGTCGCCGTTGCCTCTGGCTTGGTCTGGCCGTCATACTAACTCAATTGGCAGAGTTAGCGAGTGGGAAGTCCAAGGGTGGTAATCTGGACGTTGTAAACAGCGACTCCTACAGGTCGGTTGGGGCGCCTGCACAGCAGAGACAGGAAATGGCGGGGGCAGTGTGAGCCTCCTACACGTTACTCCTCGCCAAATGAGAGTCCGCGCTGGGAGGTGAAAAGATGCGACTGGCTGCCTGCACATGTATCGGAGGGGACATGTGACGGGCTTCTATCCTCCCTACAACCGGCCAGTGGGGGGCACATGCGAGCAACGTTCAGGACAGGGGAGGGGAGAATTGGCACGGCTAAATTGGGATGGGAGAAAAAATTTAAAAAGGAGGAGAAAAAGTGGAAAGAATTGCAGCTCAAAGTGCTGCACAACAGTAAAAAAAAAAGACAGGCATAAAAATGTCATTGTCATTTCCTGGAAAACAAAACAAAAAATGTTGATGAGTCATCCAGCACATGGGGGCGTATAAAAATGTTGCGTCCAAGGAAATGCTTTCTATAATCACATTTACAGCACATTATAACTGGGCTAGCACTCACAAATGTTCAATGTTAGCTTGCTAGCTAACGTTGCTAACTTATGTTGCTAACATTAGCTTGCTAGCTAATGGGTCGACCATAATGCACATACAGCACTATTGGCTCCTATAATGCCAATCAATATCCACGGCAAGTCCCTCCCTAGCTTCCTGTTTTTACGGGAAACACATAGATGTGGAATCAAATTCTGCATTCTGCTAGCCGTTTCATGGGGACTTTAAGGTGATCAGAGAGGCCTCTGGTCTTCATCTCCTCACCTCTCCACACTCTTCCCACAGACCGTGTCCCACTTGTCCCGGACCTCCCCCAGGAGATGGTCCAGTTTCTGGGTGTCAGCAGGCAGGGTGGCCTTGTCCCTCATGGCCTTGCCGGAGCGCACCGTGGTGTCGTACACCGGCTGCTTGGAGCCCAGGGCCTTCTGGAACTCCTGGATAGGAGGAAGGAGAGACAGAGAGAAAGAAATTAGGGGGCAGATACCGCAGGGTTTAACGTCAGTGCTCTCTCTCAGAGACATTATGTATAATATATTCCGCAGTTGAAATTCTGATGTTATCATTACTGTTGTGAAGGGCCAGATTAAACCGAATATATATATTTATTTATATATATATATATTTAATTGTATTTGTATATTCTCTAATATTCCCTGATATCCCTTGTATATTCCTTGTACAATATGCATTGAATATCCATTCTAGCCTACTGAACATCCCATAATAGTCTCCATTCTGCTATTGGTCGAGACCTTGGTGCCAGGCTGCCATACCCCTCAGACCCAGTTCAAACGTACCGCTCGACATGTACGAACAAGTCCTAGTTCCGCGTAGGAATTTGGCTACCGCACCACTAATGGGACTATTTGTTCATAGTGCGTATATATACTGCGCTACTAAAGTAGGACTTTCTTTTCAGTCCAGTTTCTTACCCTCCAATAGAGTCACAGACGTAAAGCCTCCCCGCGACGCCACGTGTGAGAGTAAGGCCAAGTTCGCCTACCATCGGTATTGAGACATCGTGTATATTAATATTTGAATAGTCATATTTGGCACTATATCGTCGAGTTGGACGTAGTCTATTAAGCTAATAATAGTCTGTTAATATATAGTGCTTCGTGCGGTGAGAATACTACCGTAGTCAGTACCCCATCGTTTCGGGCAGAGAACTGGCTGCTTACCCAGGGTGGTTGACCCTATGTGAAGCTGCACCCGAGGAGCCCCAGAGCCGACGAGCGAGTGGACCTGTATACCGGATTATTCTACCGACGACAGCCCGCCTTCCCAGGCACGGATTATGCTTTGGATACTTTGATTATTCCATGGATAAAGACCCCCGACACTGCCGTGTGTTGGAACCCCCCCCCCCTGGAGAGGACGCAAGGTGAGGAGACGCTCTGCAAGACGAGGTCTCTTCACGTCTCTCCCCCGTGGACCGGAGAGAGCCGGCCCACAAAGAGTCCACCTGCTTTCATCTGTGGTCCAAGGATCGCCGGCGCATTGAACGGCACTACAGTGGGTTCACCTGGGATACCCTTGGCCGGACGAGGCAGCCGGATTCTACCCCCCCCCCCCCCCTCCTACTCCTGTCGGCTTACAAGCGACCGGATTAACCCCCTCTAGTGTATCCAGTCTTATAATCATTAAAGTATCATTGCTGTTATTCCTTAACTATTCCAGGTCGTATATTTACCACCTGCGCCTTCAGAGATTGGACATTCTCTATTGATATACCGACGAATACTCCTTGCCATAAAAGTGCATACTATTTCAATTCATAAATGTAATTAAGTGATTAAGTGCTTATTCTACACACCATTGCTGTGTAGGAAATAAAGACCTGTTTCTAATTCGTACATTTGTGTTGGATCCGTTTCATCTACGTGAGAGTGTTCATGATAATATATTTATGCCGTGTACTGGGTGGCCGAATATTAAGTACAAAGGTAGTGGTAGTAAGTATCATATCTAGTAATACAGTCAGGGAATTGTACCCCTCAGTTACAATTGGTCCTTCGAGCCGGATGGTAATTAGTGTAATATTAATATAGTGTTATTAATATTGAAATGGCCTATGATGAACACTCCACGAAACGATCCTCCTAACCAACGCCCGCAGCGCGAACGACGGCTCCCTCAGTACTTAGAGGCTTACGCTGTCAGTCAACAACCTAGTCTTCTACTAACAGTAAACGCGGTAAAACTAGACCAGTAAAAGTATGTCTAACCCCAACGCCCAGACTACCCCGACCATAGAGGCCCCTACGGGCTCTAATGTAACTGACCAAGTTCACGGTGGGGACCAGTGGGAACCAGACATGACTTCACACCCCGCCAGTACTGAAGAAGTAGTCCCCGATGAGTCCCGGGAGGAATACAACGCTACAGAGAGAGAACTCGGCACGGAAGAAGACGGGGAGAGCACCGTGGAGATAGAGCTCCAAGGCTCCGCAAGGAGTACCCCGAGGGAAGGCTCCCCTATACAACCGCCTTCTCCCAGCGAGGCAGAGAGGACCCTACAGCAGGCATTCCTCGTCAGCCTGAAAGCCTCTACTGAACGCGATAGACTCCAGGGTGAACGCGATCGATTGCAGCTACAGCAACGGAGCGAAGAAGAGCACATACGCCTGGAAATAAGACGCATTCAGATGGAAGAGAATGTGGCCCGAGACCGAGCAGACAGCCAGCGAGCAGCTGCTGGTGCTCTACGGGACGCAGAGCGCGACAGACAGCAAGCGCAACTAATAGAACAGCTGATCAGACGGACAACACCCTCTCCCTCCGCCAGAGGCTCCAGGAACTCGTCTAGACACACCTCCAGGGCGGCATCCCCTAGCCGAGTAAACAACCCTGAACTTGACCAACAGACGAGGTCTATACCCCCCACAGACCACCTCCCCCCACCGGTCCAAGCGAGACCTAGCAACCGGGAAGGAGCAGCATATCCTGTGGAGAGGCTAAACCAGAGACTACAAGCACTGGATGACCTAACTGAAGACGAAGAGGAAGAGGAGGAGAACCACGCCCGAAGACAGCACAGTACTCTACCGGACCAGGAGGTCCGGTACAGCCCAGGCTATACTCCCGCGGAGCTGCGCTACAGACCCCCGACTCTATACACGGGTGAGCACGACGCACGACCCGCACCGAGGAACAGCACCTGGACAAGCGGGCCATGGTACACTGCCGGTACCAGCCCATACCAAGGAGCGGGAGGAGACTCGCCTAGGAGGCCTCTCCCCCAACGCTCGCCGATGTATCCACAGTCAGCGTCATACATTGGCACGCCTATGGTACCCGACTTCACCCAAGAGAACCGGGCCCAGTATACAGAACTCTGCATGTGTCTGGAGACCATGTTAGTGGATGTATTGGATGAATGCCACAAATACGCCATCCTACTGCAGCACTTAAAGGTGCCCCGCGCACATAATATAGCGCTCGCCTACGCGACTTCCACCACCCCATACACAGCAGCGCTGGTAGCATTGGACCAGAGGTATGGGCGCATATGGGATTACGTGATCCAGGAGATCCGACACATCGACCGCTTACCCCCAGCAATAGACAATCGAGCACTGGACGACCTGTCCATCAGAGTGCAGTCCCTGGTAGGGATGTTGGGAGCGCAAAGAGAGAAGGGGAAGTATGAACTTTACGCCAACTCAAATGTGGAAAGGATTCTGGAGAAACTGCCGCCCGCTCATCAGGAGCGCTTTAGGCGGCAGAGGGACCACAGAGACCCGAATGGCCCCGAACCGAACCTCCTCGATCTAGCAGACTTCCTGGCGAGAGAAGTCAGCAGCCTACGGCTAGATACATTCGGACGGAGCACCCCTGGCTCCAGAGAAGGAACCAGACGACTAAATGATGGAAGAAGATCGGTGACTGTGATGCACCAATCGGAGTCAGTACCGAGCAGCAGGAGCCACAGTACCCCCTCCAGAACGGAGAAGTGGAAGATAGTGTGCCCCTACTGTGAGAAAGAACACTGGCTAGCGCAATGTGACTCCTTCCCCAAGCTGAACGCGGAGGAAGCAGGTCAATGGATAAAGTCCAACAAGCGCTGTTTTCGCTGTGCGCGCTCACACATGGCAGCCGAATGCCGCTTAAAGAAAAGGTGCACCAAGTGCGATGGAGCCCATCTGGACATACTTCACGACAGTAACAGACGGCGCCCTTCACCTGCACCATCCAGCCGCAAAGCGAGCGTCATGTACATCGATCCCGCCAGCAGCAGTGGAGCCCGAGTACTCCTAAAAGTAGTGCGTGTGACACTAAGCTACCAGAATAAAGTCCTGGACACTTACGCCGTCCTCGATGACGGGTCAGAGAAGACCCTGCTGCTCGCCTCCGCTGCGGCCCAGCTAGGGCTGCGGGGAAGCGAAACCCAAATGACAATTCGGACAATAAGACGAGATTTGAAGACGATAAAGGGCGAGAATGTCTCATTCTCTATCGCAGCAAGCGGCCAGCCTGAGCGACGGTACCAGATTGCAGACGCTTTCACCAGCCAAGAAATAGGACTGTCGCGGTACACATACCCCGTCGCCAAGCTGATGGAGAAATATGCACATCTGCGCAAGTTACCGATCCCGCTCATAGACAATGCTATGCCGACCCTGTTGATAGGCTCCGACCATGCAGACCTCATTGTCCCGATAGACCGGGTTCATACCGGACCCCGAGGCTGTCCTGCAGCAGTCGAGACCCGTTTGGGATGGACTCTCCAAGGCCCGCTCGCCAAATCTCTCAACCGAAGTACAGCCACTAGATGTCTCCACTCCCGAGTCACAGAGGGAGAAACCGCACTCCTGCAACACGTAGAGCGGCTATGGACCCTGGAACAAATGCCCTTTAAGAACGGAAAGAAAGACATTCGCTCTAAAGATGACATTTACGCAATTCACCTCCTCGAGACAGGGACCAAGAGAGTCCCGGTCAACGGCGTGTTGAGATACGCCACGCCACTCCTGCGGCGAGAAGGAATGCCTACTTTCCACGCCAAGACAGACGCCACAGAACGGTACCTGCTGAACACGGAGCGGCGCTTAGCCAAGAACCCCGCCCAAGAGAGTGTATACCGCGCTGAGATTGAGAAGCTCATCACAGCGGGACACGTCACAAAGATGGACATTAAAGAGGCTGACCAGACCACTGAATCGTGGTACGTGCCCCACCACAAGGTCCATCACAACGGTAAAGACCGCATAGTATTTAACTGCAGCTACCAGATCGGATCCCAAAATCTGAATAAAGAATTACTGCCCGGTCCCACACTCGGCCCCTCCCTACTCGGCGTTCTACTCCGCTTCCGCCAGGAAAAGGTGGCCATCAGCGGGGACATTAAAGGAATGTTCCTGCAGGTGAGATTAGTAGAGGCGGACAAGCCCCTGTTACGGTTCCTATGGAGAGAGAAGCCAGGAGATGAGCACCCAGCCATCTACCAATGGGAAGTCCTCCCCTTCGGAACGACGTGCAGCCCCTGCTGTGCAACATTTGCACTACAGAAACATGTAGCAGAGGACCCAGCAGCGGACGAAGAGGTCCGACACAGCGTAAAGAACAGCTTCTACGTAGACAACTGTCTACAAAGCCTTTCAACCCAGGAAGAAGCCGAGGCTCTCCTGATTAAACTCCGCGCCTCATTGATCAAAGGCGGCTTTGATCTCAGGCAGTGGGCCAGCAGCGATCCGCAAGTACTGCGCAGCCTCTCCTCCGAGGACAAGGCAGCCAGCAGCGAGACCTGGATGGCTACAATCCCGGGAGAAGCCCAGGAGATGACCCTGGGATTGGTGTGGCGATTCAAAACAGATTCGTTTCACTACAGACACAAGCCCCTGACTACGGAGCAGGGAAGGCCGGCGGCGGCGCCGACCACCAGACGGAGTGTGTACACAACACTCGCCCGACAATATGACCCGCTAGGATGTATTCTACCGTACACCACCAGGGCAAAAATGATTGTACAAGCATTGTGGGACAAGGACCAGGGCTGGGACGACCCCATTCCCGCACACCTTGCATCCACCTGGAGAGAGTGGGAGATGGAGCTCCACTCACTCCCAGGCGTTAATATGCGCCGAAGCTACTTCCCACCCACGGTGAGGCCAGAGACATGTAAAATGGACTTACACGTCTTCAGTGACGCCTCAGAGGTCGCATACGGATCAGTAGCCTACTTGCGGGCCCAAGACCAGGGGGGAGAGATCTACACAGCATTTGTCCTCGCCCGCTCGAGAATAGCCCCACGCAAGCAACAATCTATCCCACGTCTAGAGCTCTGCGCAGCCCTAGCCGGAGCGCACCTAGCCACGCTCATCCAACGTGAGCTCACCATACCGGTGTCTAGAACAATCCTGTGGTCAGATTCCACGACGGTACTCGCCTGGATCAAATCGGACTCATGCAAGTACAAAGTCTTCGTGGGAGTCAGAGTCACCGAGATTCAAGACTTAACCGAAGAGTTAACCGGAGAAACAGAGTGGCGCTACGTTGATACAAAACAGAACCCAGCTGACGTCATCACCCGGGGGATGCCCCTGGATGACCTCACCCGTCGCAATGTCTACAGTGACGGCCCCGCATTCCTAAGACTCCCGGAAGGACAGTGGCCCATGCCTATCCCGAGGGAAGCAAGTCCAGAGGAGGTGGAAATTAAGAAGTCTGTGTTCTGTGGATTGAGCACCGTAGCCTCCACCGACCCTAACATAGACGATTGCACGTCCATAGAGAGTGCACAACAAAGAACATTCCTGCGGTACCACCCGGAGTGCAAGTCCCCCGCTGATATGTCAGCAGCTAACTACGAGGAAGCAGAATTGCTTCTACTGCAGCGAGCCCAGAGAGACTCGTTCCCCGATGAATTGGCCTGTCTACAGGGAGGAAAGCCCGTCCCATCCGACAGCAGATTAATTCACCTGGCCCCCGAGAGCGACGCTCATACCCTCATCAGAGTGGGTGGTCGCCTACGCAGAGCCCCCAATCTACCGGATGACATTAAATACCCGATCGTATTGAACAGCCGACACAAGGTCACAGAGCTGATTATAAAGAAATACGATGAGGATGTACATCACGCAGGAGCAGAAAGAGTCTTCGCGGAAATCAGACGTCGTTACTGGATCCTACAAGGAAGAGAGGCGGTACGACGCTTCCAACGAACATGTCTAGACTGCCGCAAGTGGCGCGCGCAGCCCAGCATACCAAGGATGGCTGACCTTCCTCCATGTCGCCTCCGAATCGGTGACAAGCCATTCCACTCAACGGGTATGGACTGCTTTGGCCCGCTGCACATAAAGAAAGGAAGAGGAACCGAGAAGCGGTGGGGTATTGTATTCAAATGCATGACCACCAGAGCGATACACATCGAGCTTCTCCCGACCATGAGCACAGACTCATTCCTTATGGCCTTCCGTAGATTCACATCACGGAAGGGAAGACCGTCTACCCTATTGTCCGATCATGGGACAAACTTCAAAGGCAGCGAAAGAGAGCTGAGAGAGAGCTTCCAAGCTATGGGCCCAGAACTTAAGACCCACCTCGCTCCAGCACAGGTTGATTTCCAATTCAACCCCCCAAACGCACCCCACTTCGGTGGCACTTGGGAACGAGAAGTGCGCTCCATAAAGACAGCCCTGTACGCAGTACTTGGGGCCCAGACTGTGGCGGATATCGACCCAGTTACCCCCAACACACTCCTGATGGGGCGGCTAGATCCCACATTACCACAGACAATGTACCGGCCTGAAGAAGCGAACGGCCGACGAATGTGGAGGTACAGCCAAGTATTAGCCGACAAGTTTTGGAACAGTTTCCTACTGCACTACCTACCGTCTCTACAGACCCGCCAGAAGTGGGTTAAGGAGAGAGACAATTTGACAGAAGGAACAGTCGTCATGATTATTGATCAATCACTGCCCAGAGCTATGTGGCCGGCCGGCCGCGTAAGCAAAGTGATCACCGGTGCCGACGGCAAGGTCCGAGCAGCTGAAGTGCTCGTCCAGGGTCGCACTTACACCCGTCCCGTGGCAAGGCTCATAGAACTGCCTCGACTCCCAGACACAATCGATGATGACCATGACCCTACAACCCTATGACTTTGTGAAGTTGACTGACCCCTACAGCAAACCCTTATGTGTAAATAGACAACGCGATTAATCTGTCTCTGTTTAACTGATTAGGTCTGGGACCTATTCAGGGGGTGGCTGTTGTGAAGGGCCAGATTAAACCGAATATATATATTTATTTATATATATATATTTAATTGTATTTGTATATTCTCTAATATTCCCTGATATCCCTTGTATATTCCTTGTACAATATGCATTGAATATCCATTCTAGCCTACTGAACATCCCATAATAGTCTCCATTCTGCTATTGGTCGAGACCTTGGTGCCAGGCTGCCATACCCCTCAGACCCAGTTCAAACGTACCGCTCGACATGTACGAACAAGTCCTAGTTCCGCGTAGGAATTTGGCTACCGCACCACTAATGGGACTATTTGTTCATAGTGCGTATATATACTGCGCTACTAAAGTAGGACTTTCTTTTCAGTCCAGTTTCTTACCCTCCAATAGAGTCACAGACGTAAAGCCTCCCAGCGACGCCACGTGTGGGAGTAAGGCCAAGTTCGCCTACCATCGGTATTGAGACATCGTGTATATTAATATTTGAATAGTCATATTTGGCACTATATCGTCGAGTTGGACGTAGTCTATTAAGCTAATAATAGTCTGTTAATATATAGTGCTTCGTGCGGTGAGAATACTACCGTAGTCAGTACCCCATCGTTTCGGGCAGAGAACTGGCTGCTTACCCAGGGTGGTTGACCCTATGTGAAGCTGCACCCGAGGAGCCCCAGAGCCGACGAGCGAGTGGACCTGTATACCGGATTATTCTACCGACGACAGCCCGCCTTCCCAGGCACGGATTATGCTTTGGATACTTTGATTATTCCATGGATAAAGACCCCCGACACTGCCGTGTGTTGGAACCCCCCCCCCCTGGAGAGGACGCAAGGTGAGGAGACGCTCTGCAAGACGAGGTCTCTTCACGTCTCTCCCCCGTGGACCGGAGAGAGCCGGCCCACAAAGAGTCCACCTGCTTTCATCTGTGGTCCAAGGATCGCCGGCGCATTGAACGGCACTACAGTGGGTTCACCTGGGATACCCTTGGCCGGACGAGGCAGCCGGATTCTACCCCCCCCCCCCCTCCTACTCCTGTCGGCTTACAAGCGACCGGATTAACCCCCTCTAGTGTATCCAGTCTTATAATCATTAAAGTATCATTGCTGTTATTCCTTAACTATTCCAGGTCGTATATTTACCACCTGCGCCTTCAGAGATTGGACATTCTCTATTGATATACCGACGAATACTCCTTGCCATAAAAGTGCATACTATTTCAATTCATAAATGTAATTAAGTGATTAAGTGCTTATTCTACACACCATTGCTGTGTAGGAAATAAAGACCTGTTTCTAATTCGTACATTTGTGTTGGATCCGTTTCATCTACGTGAGAGTGTTCATGATAATATATTTATGCCGTGTACTGGGTGGCCGAATATTAAGTACAAAGGTAGTGGTAGTAAGTATCATATCTAGTAATACAGTCAGGGAATTGTACCCCTCAGTTACAATTACACTTCAAGGTGGATATTTTCATAGTCTAAAAAAAGTACAAGAACGCCAATGCGTTCAGTGACTCAATCAGCTTACACTACCTTGTGTTTAAGTGACTCAACCAGCTTACACTACCTTGTGTTTAAGTGACTCAATCAGCTTACACTACCTTGTGTTTAAGTGACTCAACTAACTTACACTACCTTGTGTTTAAGTGACTCAACCAGCTTACACTACCTTGTGTTTAAGTGACTCAATCAGCTTACACTACCTTGTGTTTAAGTGACTCAACTAACTTACACTACCTTGTGTTTAAGTGACTCAACTAGCTTACACTACCTTGTGTTTAAGTGACTCAACTAGCTTACACTACCTTGTGTTTAAGTGACTCAACTAGCTTACACTACCTTGTGTTTAAGTGACTCAACTAGCTTACACTACCTTGTGTTTAAGTGACTCAACCAGCTTACACTACCTTGTGTTTAAGTGACTCAATCAGCTTACACTACCTTGTGTTTAAGTGACTCAACTAGCTTACACTACCTTGTGTTTAAGTGACTCAACTAGCTTACACTACCTTGTGTTTAAGTGTCTCAATCAGCTTACACTACCTTGTGTTTAAGTGTCTCAATCAGCTTACACTACCTTGTGTTTAAATGACTCAACTAGCTTACAATATATTGTGTTTACTTGTCTACTTCTTAGTAACTCAACTAGCTTACACTACCTTGTGTTTAAGTAACTCAACTAGCTTACACTACCTTGTGTTTAAGTGACTCAACTAGCTTACACTACCTTGTGTTTAAGTGACTCAACTAGCTTACACTACCTTGTGTTTGGCCAGTTGGACTTTGATCCTGTCTGGTTCATTGGAGATCTCCAGCTCAGCGTCCAGCCTGTTCTCAGCCTCCTCCAGCCAGTCCGTCAGCTTCCTCCACGCCTCGTGGAACTACAGAGAGACAACACTAGAGTTATATCTCTAACACAGCCATCACACAGTAAAAATCCCTATAGAATTTCACAACTCCCAAGCAACGGTTTGGAGAAACAGCGTGAATGTTATTCTGAGCGAAGAAAGAATTATCTACAGTGAGATAAAGAATGAAAGAATTCTGACTAGAGCGTGTTCTCAACTTGGACGCAAACTCATCTTGGCTGACGACGAGTGAGATGAACCACAGACGTTTTAAGTGTTGAAACACTTATGACACTGTATTATGAGAATGTACTCTTGTTAAATTATTTGTAATAGGTTTAAACATTCCAAGAGGCAGCGTGTATGAAGTACTTGAAAGACTTACTTGAGTAAAAGTACAAGATATCTTATCTTGTTCAGATGTGAACACGGCCTTACTTGAAAGTGACTCCGGTAAAAGGTAAAAGTCCCCCATAAGAAAATCAAGTGAAACTTGAGTAAAAAAGTCTAATGTTTTCACACCCGTAGTTCGTTTGCTTTGTTACGATTCAGGGAGACACAGGGACTATAATGATACAATGTTGCACTTGTCCTTTAGTTCGTTTGTGTTCACACGGCTGCGTTAATAGCGGATCAAAACAAATGCACACGCGAGCAAACTGTCACTCATTGGTCAGATTTTGGGGTGTGTGTCCGACTCCCCCCCCCCGCCCTAACCCTGACTCGAGAGAGAGAGAGAGAGAGAGAGAGAGAGAGAGAGAGAGAGAGAGAGAGAGAGAGAGAGAGAGAGAGAGAGAGAGAGAGAGAGAGAGAGACACCCGCACGGTGCTGCTGTTGCAGCGTCACTACAAACTATATGTTTTGTTGTCTAAATAAAAACCTTCAACCTTCAACCCCGGCTCTCCTCTCCTGCGCGGCAGCGGGGACACAGCTGACCGACACCCGGCACCATTTCAGGCTCTGCTCCGCTGTAACAACGTGCAGCAGCAGCGCGACACTGTTCGACAGACCTTTCAAAGCCCATTTCCCTCATTCGGTCACTAAACTGTCTGTACACTTCAGTGTACTTGTGTTCACCAGCATCTGACGAATGTGATCGTCTGCCCAAATATCAACGACGCAGTGTACCTCATCGCTGCTCCACGTTGACCCACGACGTATTATTATTATTATTGTGTCGGTGTGTTAAGTCGATTGCATTCTCACAGCGTACGAGTCGCGTCGGGTTCGTTTGGAAGTGCGCTGAGATCACCCTCTCTAGGTGGTCTCGGCCCGCTTGTTTGGTTCCGCAACAGAATGTGATTGCTGTGTTCATATATGCCCAACTGAACCGAAATAGGGGGGAAACGCTCCAGGTTTCGGATCAACAGCTCCAAACGAGCCAGGTGTGAAAACGCCCTAAAGCTCACGTTAAGCTCACGTTAAATGTACTTACAGTCTTAGGTCGCTTTCACACAGGGGCTGTTTGGTCCGGACTTTCGGACCAGAATTCGATAGTCCGGTTTTTCGGGTTTGTGTGAATGCGTGTCGAACTCGGTTCGCGGACCAAACAGGCGAACTCTGGTCCGCCTGAAAACGTCGGTCTCGGTTCGGCTTCATCGAACCAAATATAGGAAGTGATTATTACCACTGCTCGCAGCACTCACTGCAAAATAAGCACACTGCATCTAATCTATCTATCTATCTATCTATCTATCTATCTATCTATCTATCTATCTATCTATCTATCTATCTATCTATCTATCTATCTATCTAACTGTGCATCTTGGGAAGAAGGAAGAAAAAATGCGGCTTATTATTATTACCGAGGCGCACGGCATTGGATCAATGGTATGGATCAATGCCACGTCAATACTATTATTACCTTACCACTGCTCGCAGCATTCATTCACTGCAAAACAAGCACACTGCATCTATCTCTCTCTCTCTCTCTATCTATCTATCTATCTATCTATCTATCTATCTATCTATCTATCTATCTATCTATCTATCTATCTATCTATCTATCTATCTATCTATCTATCTATCTATATATCTGTGCATCTTGGGAAGAAGGAAGAAAAAACGCGGCTTATTATATTATTAATAAAACAGCTACTTGTGGGCACTCATAAAAACACTGTGGTCTACAAGTTGTTTAGCGAGAGGATGGTGGTAATGTGCTTCAATAGAACAATGGATCAATGCCATGTCAAAACTCGCCTCCGCTCCGCTGATAAGAGGGCCTTTCTTTTTCTTTGTTTTATCCCTCTCTCCTCCACCCTTTCTCTTTCTTACACTGTCCATCTTGACATCAACGTTAATTGACTTTCGCTCTCTGATCTCTCCCGAGTCCCTCACTACCTGGCTCACTGCCTGGCTGTTATTCTGCATCTGAGTGCCGTCTGCCATTCCATTCGCCGCCTCCGCTGTCAATCAGTTGTATCGCCTGGTCCCGCCTCCACCAATCACAAGCGGCAGCACGGCTCCATTGTGTGTGTGTGATCCGCGTGAGGGAGAGTCAGATAGTTCTCCAACTCTGTTGCACTTGCAGACAGTGAAATCCTGGTTGTTCCCCACCCACCTAGGTTATCTAACTATCGCGCCGCGCCGCCGCCACAACTAGAAACAATGGCCTGGCAAAAAATAATAATAATAATAAAACGATTTTTTTATTTTTTTATAATTATTATTTTTTTAATCTGTGCAGGCCAGGCCACCGGGAAAACTCCCGGTGCTCCCGATGGCCATGACTGCTGCTACCTTTTTAATGATTAACTTTCTACTTTCTATGATTATCTATCTATCTATCTATCTATCTATCTATCTATCTATCTATCTATCTATCTATCTATCTATCTATCTATCTATCTATCTATCCAGGGAACAAACTTAACTTTTTGACTTACCAGCCATTTGGCTGGTAGATTTTAAAAACTACCAGCCAGGCAGATTTTTTACCAGCCAAAAATTAAAAATAGCTTTTTAGTATATCGCCATGTGTTATTATTACTATATAATACTCTCATATGCTATTTTCAATTAATATCATAAACAACATAAGGAATATTAGCATAATTTTGAGTGGACTGAAGGAATGAGTCAGCGTTAATAGTTTTAAATGCAAATAATTTATTGAAACATAGAACACACACACTGTTTCAACTCACCACCCCCGCATCATATTGTAGTCTAGTCTGTCTTCAAACTTCCACTCCTCTCGAAACCTTTTTATTTTTGAATATCAACATTATCTGTGCATCCTCAGTAATCCTCAGTTTACTACAATATACTCCTCTCCTGAGTCCTGACTAGTGACTTCATCGTCTTTCCAAACGCACGCACACACACAGAGAAAGGGAGAGTGCCCCCCCCCCCCCCCCCCCCCATTTCCCTTTCCCCAGTCCACACTGTCTGCTGTTCTCTATGGCTCTGCCGCTGATCAGGATTAGCTTGTTAGCTTACGCTAACATAACGTTCATTTCGGGCGATGTGGGCATAAAGGAATGGCGACGATGCAATGCATGTTAGATGCATTTGACCCGTTGTGAGAAGAAGAAAAAACCACAGACTTATTTCGGCTCGCAAAATAGGCGCACTGCTGTGTAGCTCTGCTCTCAGGGAACAAACTTAACTTTTTGACTTACCAGCCATTTGGCTGGTAGATTTGAAAAACTACCAGCCAGGCAGATTTTTTACCAGCCATTGGCGGTTGGCTGGTACTTATTTTGTTCCCTGTATCTATCTATCTATCTATCTATCTATCTATCTATCTATCTATCTATCTATCTATCTATCTATCTATCTATCTATCGTACTTTGTTACTTTACACACCACTGCCAAAAAGTCAATCATTGTTTTTACGTTGCCAATGGAATCTTATCCCTCCCCCCCCCCCCCCCAGAACCCCTAGTAGAAACCCAGGTTTCCCCCAGGTCAGTCCAGTACCTGTTTTGCTCGTTTGCGGGCCTCGTCGAGGTGCCGTCCGCGGTCCAGGGACCTCTGTACCAGCTTGTCCCAGCGGGCCTGGACGCTCAGCAGCAGGTTCTTGATCAGAACCACGTCCTGCTTGAGGCTGGCGAAGCGCAGGTGTGACCCGGCCTTCTCCAGCGCCAGAACCTGCTCCCTGTGGGTGTTCACCTCGTTCACAAACACCTGAGGAGGACGCAAGAGAGAGAGGGGAAAAGGACATTAGGAACAATCAGATGAGGAAAGGCGGAGAGAGAGGGAGAGAAATAATAAAGTGCTTGTTTTGCACTGTTTTCACTGCGTTCTGCACTTAAAGCACATCTTGCTTGTTTCATTTCAAGTCCATTGTGGTGGTGTACAGAGCCAACACTGTGAAAATAGCACCTTTCATACAAGAATTGCAGCTCAAAGTGCTGCACAGAAGTAAAAAAAAAAAAAAAAAAAAAGACAGGCATAAAAATGGGCAGATCAATGCCTAAAGTGCAGACATATAAAACAAGCATAAAATAGATAGCAGCAAAAATGGACAAATGTAAGGCAAATCACTGTTTCTGGGAGCCTCGAATAGCCCAGCAGCTGATGATCACAGTGTTCTTGCTGGCATGTAATTTATTAGTGTTGGCAATGTAGCTAGGTCCCTGTCCATTTAGGGTTTTGTATGTGAGGAGAAGGACCTTGAAGTCAATTCTAAACGTTACAGGAAGCCAGTGTAAAGTACGGTAGCTATGACTGGACTAATGTGCTCTCCTCCTTTTGCTTTTGGTTCGCAGTCGGGCTGCAGAGTTTTGGATGCGCTGAAGAATCCCTGTGGTTTTCTCTTAGGGAGACCTGTGTGAAAGTCGATTACAGTAGTCTAACCGGCTGGATAATATGAATGCATGAGTTAGCTTAGATTGTGTCAATGTCCAAATATTTATGGATCCGACTGTACTGTGTACACTGTACTGATAAGAGACATATTGGATCCTGTGTAAGGGCACCTTGTGCTCGTCTATCTGGAAGAGAACCGTGTCCAGGATGAGGCTGGGCGCCTGGGCCATGTTCAGGGTCTGCTCAGCCTGGGTGAGCCAGACGATGGTGTCCTGGAGGGAGATCTGGAACCCGGTCGCCAAGGAAACCGCTTCCTCCAACTTCCCCTGGAAGCAAACGGACAAGAGACGGATGAGTTAAAAAGCCCTTCCAGAAAACATACTATTACTAGTAGGGATGTCCGATATTATAGGCTTACCGATATTATCGGCCGATATCGGCATTAAAATGTGATATGGGAAAATATCGGTATCGGTTTTCAAATTTATTTATTATTATTATTATTATTATTATTTTTTTTACATTTCTATAACCTTTATTTACCCAGGCAAGCAAGTAAGAACAAATTCTGATTTTATTTATTGTCAAAAGTATGCATAATGTTGTGTTAATTCCACAACAAGAGATATGTAATGTTAATTACCTGAAATTATTCTGTTTTGGGGGGGGGGGGGCGCTGCATATATCGGTATCGGTTGATATCGGTTGACATCGGTATCGGAAATTAAGAGTTGGACAATATAGGTATATCGGTATCGGTAACAAAGCCAATATCGAGCATCCCTAATTACTAGGTTACCGTGTTGTAAGTAACTAAGCAGGTTAAGTCAAGATAATTAATTATTGCTAAATGCCATATGATGATGTTTGCTGATATTCATATATACACTGATATTAAACAGTAATAGGGAAAAATAACACTATAATAAATAAATAAATAAATAAATAGAACAGAACAGAATAGAATAGAATAGATTAGATTAGATTAGAACAGAACAGAGTAGAATAGACCTAAAAACCTGACTCCCAGGTCAGTAATAATAACAGAACAGAACAGAGTAGAATATACCTACAGTAAAACTTGACTTCCAGGTCAGTAATAATAACAGAACAGAGTAGAATAGAACTAAAAACCTGACTTCCAGGTCAGTAATAATAACAGAACAGAACAGAACAGAGTAGAATAGAACTAAGGGTCGGTGATAGAACAGAACAGAGCAGAACATGAGGCTCTCACCCTGCGGTCGTCCATCTTGGTGTTGAGGCTGGCCCACTTGTTCTGCAGCATGGCCAGGTTCTGCTGGGTCTGCGTGGTGCCGGGGCTGGACTCCTCCCCCCCCCGGGCCAGCAGCATGGACTCTCCCTGGTCCAGCAGGAGGTGGTACAACTCTCCCCGCTGGGTCAGCTGAGCCTGGAGCTCCTGGAGGGGGGGGGGGGGGGGAGAGAGAGAGAGAGAGAGAGAGAGAGACACACACAGAGAGAAAGAGAGACACAGAGAGAAAGAGACACACACACACAGAGAGAGAGAGGGAGACACACAGAGAGAGAGAGAGAGAGAGAGAGAGAGAGAGACACAGAGAGAGAGAGAGACACACATACAGAGAGAGAGAGAGAGAGAGACACACAGAGAGAGAGAGAGAGAGAGAGAGATAGAGAGAGAGACAGAGAGAGAGATAGAAACAGAGAGAGAGAGACACACACACACAGAGAGAGACAGAGGGAGAGAGATGGAAACAGAGAGAGAGAGAGAGAGAGAGCGAGAGAAAGAGAGACAGCGAGAGCGAGAGTGAGAACGAGAGAGAGAGAGAGAGAGAGAGAGAGAGAGAGAGAGAGAGAGAGAGAGAGAAAGAGAGACAGCGAGAGAAAGTGAGAGTGAGAACGAGAGAGAGAGAGAGATATGGATGGATTAACACACGGGGGACACCGGTGCGTCACGCATGGAGGCCGCCGAACAAGGGGTTGAGTGTTGCTCGTCTTTTGAAGGATGGTTTGCGACGATGGTTAGTCATCAAACATTTATTTTCAGCATATGCCCGGTGTCTCCCCGCACAAAAGGAGTGGCGTGAGACGTGTAAACGGATACCTTTGAGCATCCTACACGAACACCTGTTGAATTTACCTATCTCAAGCCTCGATCCTCCAATCACAACTGCCGCAATTGGAGGAACGATAAAAGAGGGCGGGCTTGAAGTCAATTTAACTGCGTTATGATAAACAGCCACGATCTTGTTTAAAATACAGTACGTATAATACATTTCTTATCAAACACAGGAAAAAGTTATGTTATAGCCACACGTGATGCATTCTATTTTTCTCCCATCCCAATTTCGTATCGTCCAATTCAACCCTCCCCTGTCTCGAACGCTGTTTCTTGCCTCTCACAAGCCGGCTGCAATGTGGACGAAGCCATACATAGCACGAGTCCCCTCCGATACTCGAGGTAGCAGCCGTCGCGATCTTTCAGCGTCAGGGGTCTGCGCTTTGGAGGGACGCCGCCCCCATCACTTCTTGATTCTACTGCGCAGGCGCACCAACCGACCTGTAGGAGTCGCTGTCCACAACGTCCGATCCCCACCCCTCAGTTTTCCCTCCCCCTAATACTGCCAATTGTATTAGTACGGACGACCAGCCAAACTGAAAACAATGTGGAGAGCTGGGCTCGAACCCAGCGTCTCCAGCATTGGTGGTGAGTGCCTTGCCCACTGCACCACCTAACCGACCCCCACGTGATACATTTATGTATTGTATACGTAAACTAGTTTAAACTAGCTTTTAAATTAATTATCTTTATTATATATATATATATATTTTTTATTATCTTTTTCCTCCTTCTTTTTCAGATTTTTCTCCCATCCCAATGTTAGTCGTTATGCCAATTCCCAATCCCCTTCCTGGTCGTTGCGCACTCTACCCCCTACCGTCGGTCCGGGAGGGCGGAGACTATCACAGCTTCCTCCGACACATGTGTAGCCAGCCCACCGCTTCTTTTCACCTGGCAGCGCGGACTCTCACTAGGGGAGTGTAACACTACCTCGTCACACTACCTCTCCTAGATCCTTCCCTTGCTGTGCAGGCGCCCCGACCGAACTGTAGGAGTCGCTGTTTCCAACGACCAGGACCCACCCTCGCCGGGTTTCCCACCCGCTAACACGGCCAATTGTGTCAGTATGGACGGTCGGCCAACCCGGAGGCACCACAGCTGGATTCGATCCCACTGTCTCTGTGGTAGACAGACGCTTAGTCCGCTGCGCTACCCGGCCACCCCCGAATTATGTTTATTTTATTGTCTAATTTTTCTTTATTTCTATTATTTTTACTTAAATATTTTATTATAGTTTTTATCATTTTATTTGTTATTTTTTATCGTCTTATTTTACCGGTATTAAAACATTTTCTTATAGTAAAATTTTGATATTATTATTATTATTATTATTATAATTTTTTTGTATTATCCCTTTGTTTCGTTTTTTGTGTAAAGCACTTTGAGCTGCAATCTGTATGAATGTGCTATATAAATAAAGTTATTATTATTATTATTATTATTATTATTATTATTATTATTATTTACCATATGCTGCTGCAGCTGCTCCCTGGCGGTCTCCGGCAGACCCCCGGTGGGCTTGGCGGCAGACAGCTGGCTCTCCGTCCGCCGCAGCCACTGGAGGAACTCCTCCAGCTCTCCGTGGAAGCCCTCCGCCTGGGAGAACACGAGGAGGAGGGAGGGAGGGAGGGAGGAGAAGAAGATGCGAGAGGGAAGAGCGAGGAGGAAGAAAACGGAGAGGAGTGAGAACACGGCGTAAGCCATGAGGTCATTAAAAGGTGCTATAGATAACATTCAGCCACTAGATGTCGCACTAGAGCACCAGCATGTCATTTAACCAATCAGGAGCATTCCATGTGGGGGAAGTAGGGAGGGGGATACATGCACGCAACATGTAAACAACAACATTCATTTTGGATACTTTTTTGGGGGGGGGGAGAAATACTTGTATTCCACATCTTTCTAAAAGCTTTGTGGATGTATTCTTTTATTTAAATGATTACTCTATGTAAAACATTTATCTATAGCACCTTTAACTCATTCAGCGTCAATCACGAGTATAGTCGGGTTAACTCGCCATCGCTTGAGCGCCAATCACGAGTATAGTCGGGTTTTGGTCGTTATTTCTTTTATTAGCGATATCCATTCATTTTCATCCATCCAGCCTGATGTTATCATTGGGAATGGGTATGAGCTCGCAACTGGGCAAATACCGCCCCCTACGCCTTCCGGCTGGTATTGCACTCCACTGGGAATGGTATAGTTTTTTTTCTGGGACGATCAGGTAACCTGATTTCAACTATACATCTGCGACGCAAAATCCGTTTTGTACATGTAGACTGCAAGCAACTCACTGATAATCGACGAGTCTATTAGACCCATAGCCATATATTTTAAGCACTCACAAATCTCCCACTCCTCCCATTGATTAAAGCGGTGGCGCTCTAGCGCCCTCTGGCGCACTTAAGCGTGGCGGTCAATGAGTTAAGGCAAATTTGTGGTGTCCAATTCATTTAATTTCCTCTTAATTTATCACAATGGTTACCCATCTTTAGATCGAGAATACATGGGTGTACTATCACTAGACATGCAGCCAGTAACCTCTTTAATTAAGCTAAAACAAATCCGTCCACAATAGAGTAATAGAGTAAATGATTACATTAACATTTCTATGATGACTGGAGTATTTATAAAAAAAATTAACAGTAAAAAATATCTAATCCGAGTCCCTCTCCTTCCTCCCGGTACCTGATGCAGCGCGGCCTCCAGCAGTTTCTGCCGGTCCTGGGTCTTGAGTAGCAGGGTGTCCCAGCCTCGGTTGAGCTTCTCCAGCTGGTCCCTCAGGTGGCTGGCCTCGTCCCCGGGAGTGGACTCCAGCAGCTCGGCGCCGGCGCCGTTCACCGCCTCCACCGTGGAGTGGTGGGACAGCACGTCGTTACGCAGCACCTGGGGAGAAGGGGCGAGGGAAGCAGAGCTTTTTTTTGGAAGGTTTTGGTTTTCAGAAAAGAATCTCTGTTGGACCTGGACTGTAATCTTAGCCCAGTTACAAGCTAAAGAACAAGGATGACGAGGTCATTCACGGGAATCGGGTCCGGGAGTATTATTGCAATAAAGCAGGGGTTCCCAAACTTTTCAGGCCGCAACCCCCAAATAACGGTGTCAGAGAGCCGCGACCCCCACTATTATAGGAGGTAAAAAAAAAAAATATTTAATTTTTTTTTATAAATGGAAATGTATGGTTGAAACATGCAAACGTTCAAACGCACACACACTAATAAGCATTGGAGGCTTTTAACCAGGGCCGGACTGGGGAAATCATTCAGGCCAGGAAATATAGTGCAAAATATAGCCCCAGTCAGGCCACTTTTTAAGCAGGGGGTCTGGGGGTCCCCCAGCAGGGCATTTTTTGTTACAAAGACTTCATTTCCAGGATTTTTTTTAATTTGTACCCTTTAAATGCCAGTGTTTGTGATGGCATCACAAATTATTGTTAAAAAACAGGCTAGCATAATGTATGATTAGCAACAACACTGATTTTGATGGATTTTCTGTTTTTTGTAATGTCAGATTGAAAAAAATACAATCTTTTATTCAACTTCAGCCCTGATCATAACACCACATATTCATTTTATAATTCTAACACTTTAAATGTGATGGCATATATTTGCAATATATCAAATGCAAAGTAGATTTTTCTGGCAGGGATTATTACAAACTAGCATGTGTCAATGATTAGCAACAACAGTTTTCTGTAAGGGTCCCGCCTCCACCAATCACATGCGGCTCCCTTTGTGTAAGAGAGAGAGCAAGAGAGAGAGAGAGAGAGAGAGAGAGAGAGAGAGAGGCGTAACTATCATTGGTATTTTGTTCCTTTTTAAACACTGTTGGAATGGAATCTTGGAACCTATTCGACATGTTCCAATGACCGGTTTGCTCTGAACTAGGAAAAGCAGCTTTTTCCTTTGGTGCTTCCAACACCTGGGATGCCCTCCAACTGACTCTGAAGCTGCAGGTTTTTTTTCCCTTCTCTATACTAAAAGTATGATCTCAGACCAGCAGCGGCGCCAGAGAATTGGCATTGCGGGAGCTCTGCGGGGGCTGGATTGTTTATAGCAGGTGCTAATGAATTATAATGGGTACAGGCAACCCGACATTAAAATTTGCACAGCGACCCGACATTCCAGTGTGTGTGTGTCTGTGTGTCTGTGTGTGTGTGTGTGTGTGCTGTAACAGCGGGTGTATTATACATCGAATGTATTATTATTATTAAAACACAACACTCACCATAATGCAGGCAGCACTGCCATGCTTATTATTGTTTTAGCTTCGGTCCTCCAAAACGTTCTCTGTGATACTTGTATAACGAACGGTTCGGCCAGAACCAGTCCTTCATGGTCAATCTAGGTTGTTTTCCTATTGAGGAGCAAGTGACTGTGGCTTCACTCGGTGCATCACAGTCACGAAAGGGGCTACGGGTTGTCATGTCAACACGCGAGAGTCACCGGTTGCTTATTATCGTTTCGGTCCTCCAAAAGCCAATGTCAAAGTTAAGTATGACTCCTGTTTATTAAAAGAAGCTTTATAGGTCGTAGGCTCCTCTTCTGGCTCATGGTATTTCCCAAAGAAGTTATCCAAAGACGTTTGTTTGTTTTGGGACGGCATCCCAAACGCGGAAGTGAAAGAGAAATTCCATTGGTTCTCCCAGTCCACGTGACCATTTCTAGCATTTCAATTGGCTATAGTGACAGCCATAGATATGATGAATAGTATATACAGCTTCACAAAGACACAAATGTCCAATATAACGGAATTCGTAATGTATTTTATATATAAATAAAATAAAAAACATAACTGGGAGGGGGGGCTTAGAGGGGGCTAAGCCTTTTTCAGAGGGGGCTTAAGCCCCTGCTAGCCCCTCCCTCCCGCCGCCACTGTCTCAGACCACTGTGTTTCGACTTTAGATTTTTTATTGTTTATTCGTATTTATTTATTGTGCCTATACTGTATGTATGAAATAGCTAAACTGTGTTTTGTAAGCTCGTCGTCGCTGTAAAGGAGGGTAACCTCATTGATTGATTGATTGAAAAGTTTATTAACAGATTGCAGAATGGGTACAGTACAGTACAGCTCAATACATACAATTGTTAAGGGGATGCAGACCAGAGAAAGACTTTCGACTTGTTTACATCAGGGTCCCCCATTTTCAATTCATCATAACATATATGACATACATGACATACAGATAGACAGTACTGCTACATCTATACATTTATGACATATCAGATTTGCAAATACAGTACTGTTTGTGATACAAAAGTGTCCAGAAAAGGAGTGTATATACATTTGGCATAGAAACTGTACACTGGAGGAGGTTGGTTGGGTGGGGTGGGGTTGGGTGGGTTGGGTGAGGGCTGTACATTGGAGGTGGGGGGGGGGGGGTTGGGAAGGGGACACACACACATTTTACACTGTACATTGGAATATTGACAAAGCCTTACTTGGTCATTTACTGTACAACTAGGTTAGGACATTTGTAGGGGCCAGTTTCGAATTGCAGTCTCACGTAGGTGTTTTTTGAGAGTGTTTTTGAAGGTGGGTAGTGATTCACATTCCTTTAGTCCCCTGTTTGATCCGAATCTGGGTTTTACATGATTTGTGGAGCTCCCTCTGGTGTTGTGATCGTGGTATTCACTGACCTTTGGGAAGTATTCCGACATGTACATGGGTACCTTGGTCGCGTGTCTTACGAGTTGAAATAAAGGTTTGAAATTCAATTGAATGAAAAATCTACAGCAATGAGCTCACGGACAAAAGAAAGAAAAGAGTAAAAGAATAATGGAGATGCAGGTTTTTATGTATTTGCATCAACATTTTATATTTTATGTATGTATACATACGTGGTGTTTGGCCAGTTCGATCTCAATGGCCTTGGGGTCGGAGCTGATGGGTCTCTGGGTGTCCAGGGTGGCGTGCGTGTGGTTCAGCCACGCCTGCAGCTCGGCGAGCGCGTGCTGGAACTGCCCCAGCGCCAGCAAGGCTCCTTCCAGCTTGTGCTGTGAAAAGGGCAGAGCGTGAAGTTAGAGAGAGATGGGAATAAACTAATCTATACGGTATATACACAGTATAAAAGAAAAACATACGTCACACACACACGTCATTATCCAGCGGTGCGCTAATTACAGACCATCCATCACCTAATCTGGTCTGTCATTTGGCGTATTTGGTTTCAGGGTTGAGCCTGGCACTGACGTAGTTACTCACACAGCTGCACAGACAATAGGAAAACGTAGTCTACTGCGACCATGCAGCTCCACCAAGGTCTTCATAACATCATAACGAGTCATAAAAAAGGGTTAACCCGTAGCTAGGGCTGTACCGAATGCTTTGAAGCTTCGATCATAATGTTGACATTCGAATTCTAAATCAACATTACATTTTTATTTTTATTTTTTAAATTTTTTCTCTGATTTTCTCCCCGTCCCAATTAGTCGTTGTGCCAATTCCCCCCCCCCTCCCCTACCTGGCGCTGTATGCATGTTCTCCTACGAGTCGGTACAAGGGTGTCCCGAGTCGATCGCACGCTTCCTCCGAGACGTGCGCCGACAGCCAGTGACGTCTTTTCACTTGGCAGCGAGGACTCTCATTGGTGAAGTGTAACGCGTGGGAGGGCACGCTATCTCCACCAAGTCCTGCCCCGCTGAGCAAGCGCCGAGACCTGACCTGTAGGCGTTGCTGTCCACAACGCCAGATTCCCACCCGCCAGCTTCCCCACCCCCTAATACTGCCAATTGTATTAGTACGAACGACCAGCCAAGCTGGTGGCAACGCAGAGAGCTGGGCTCGAGCCCAGCGTCTCCTGCATTGGTGACGAGCGCAATCTCCGCTACGCCACCTGACCGCCCCACATTTTGTATTTTTAATAAAAAAAGTTGTATTAAAAAAATATATATATATATATATGTATATCTTTTTTTTATGTGTCTATTCATTCTGTTTAAACCAATGGGTTTTTTCTTCACAGTTGCAGTTAAAGATTAGGCTACACTAATATTATAATATTATACTATAAGACGTCACCATCATTTTCGTACCAACCGTGCCCTTATTGGATTATTTATGTCGACGAAACTGATGAGTTATATTCATTAAAGAAAGTTGATTTAATAAAAAGAAAAGACTAATTTAATCAGATGAATCACTTTATTCAAATTGAGGATTTAGTTTGAGGATATACATTTTATTTTTTATTTTTTTTATTAAGTCATAAAATATGACGACAGACATTCGAAGCTTCGTTCGAATACTTCAATAGAAGCTTCGAATGTTAAAAAATGACATTCGGTACAGCCCTACCCGTAGCTATACGGCCCTAAAACCCAATGTTTCCGTGTGTCCCGGCTACCTGTCTCTGGGTGATCTTGTCCCTGAGGCTACCTGTCTCTGGGTGATCTCGTCCCCGAGGTTACCTGTCTCTGGGTGATCTCGTCCCCGAGGTTACCTGTCTCTGGGTGATCTTGTCCCTGAGGTTACCTGTCTCTGGGTGATCTTGTCCCTGAGGTTACCTGTCTCTGGGTGATCTCGTCCCCGAGGCTACCTGTCTCTGGGTGATCTTGTCCCCGAGGTTACCTGTCTCTGGGTGATCTCGTCCCCGAGGTTACCTGTCTCTGGGTGATCTTGTCCCAGAGGTTACCTGTCTCTGGGTGATCTCGTCCCCGAGGTTACCTGTCTCTGGGTGATCTCGTCCCCGAGGTTACCTGTCTCTGGGTGATCTCGTCCCAGAGGTTACCTGTCTCTGGGTGATCTCGTCCCCGAGGTTACCTGTCTCTGGGTGATCTCGTCCCCGAGGTTACCTGTCTCTGGGTGATCTCGTCCCCGAGGTTACCTGTCTCTGGGTGATCTCGTCCCCGAGGTTACCTGTCTCTGGGTGATCTCGTCCCCGAGGTTACCTGTCTCTGGGTGATCTCGTCCCCGAGGTTACCTGTCTCTGGGTGATCTCGTCCCCGAGGTTACCTGTCTCTGGGTGATCTCGTCCCCGAGGTTACCTGTCTCTGGGTGATCTCGTCCCCGAGGTTACCTGTCTCTGGGTGATCTTGTCCCCCAGGTTCTCCCACAGGTGGCGGAGCTCGATGAGAGGCTCCTGGATCATGTCCCGGTCCGTCTGGTCCGAAACCTTCTTCAGCAACAGCTCCCCCTGGTGGCACAGCTTCTCCATGTCAATCTGCTGCTGGTAGACGTCCACCTTGTACAGCTGTTTGGGTGACAACGGAGAGGTGGGAGGAAGACGGGAGGAGACGGGAGGGGAGGAGGAGGTGAGGAGAGGAAGAGGAGGAGAGGAAGACGGGAGGAGACAGGAGGGGAGGAGAGCGGTATGGAGAAGAAGGTGAGGAGAGACGAAAGGAAGGGAGAGAGGGTAGGTGTTACAAATCTAATTATATTTATGCATATTTAGCCGTTATATAAATGCGGTTATTCATCATCATCTTCGTTTTACGTCCTTTTTTCCCACTACAGTGACAAGTATTATTAGGTTAAGGTTATTCATTATTTTATTCTTTATTCTTATTTATTTCATTCATCATTCTACTTCTTCGTGCTAAGAATTACCAATGCCACCGCTAGTTCTGACCACACAATATGGGCGGCGTTCCACATAATCCTTTAGTTTGGCATTTCTTTAGTTTTCTAAACACATTATCATTAGTGAGTATTACTTGAAGGCTGAATCGGAAAATGAAGGAAGCTACGATGCCAACCTTGAGTTCTTCGATCTGCTGTTTGACGGTGCCCAGGTCGGTTCCCACGGTCGTCATGTCGCACAGCTTGATCACAGCGTTGTCCAGGTAGTCGAACATGCCCTGGAGAGACCATACGGACGCACACACCGTTACCAAACCAGACAAACCTTAAATAGAGAGACCATACGGACGCACACACAACGTTACCAAACCAGACAAACCTTAAATAGAGAGACCATACGGACGCACACAACGTTACCAAACCAGACAAACCTTAAATAGAGAGACCATACGGACGCACACACGTTACCAAACCAGACAAACCTTAAATAGAGAGACCATACGGACGCACACAACGTTACCAAACCAGAGAAACCTTAAATAGAGAGACCATACGGACGCACACACCGTTACCAAACCAGACAAACCTTAAATAGAGAGACCATACGGACGCACACACCGTTACCAAACCAGAGAAACCTTAAATAGAGAGACCATACGGACGCACACACCGTTACCAAACCAGACAAACCTTAAATAGAGAGACCATACGGACACACACACCGTTACCAAACCAGACAAACCTTAAATAGAGAGACCATACGGACACACACACCGTTACCAAACCATACAAACCTTAAATAGAGAGACCATACGGACACACACACCGTTACCAAACCAGACAAACCTTAAAAAGGTGGATGGTGTCCTGCTTTACTGACCTGCAGAGCGTCCTGGTACTGGACCGAGGCCGTCATGGCCTCATCCAGTCTCTCCATCCGTTCTCTCCACGTCCGGTCCAGACTGTCCCATGCTGCGTTCATCTGAGTGAGTGAGTGAGTGAGTGAGTGAGTGAGTGAGTGAGTGAGTGAGTGAGTGAGTGAGTGAGTGAGTGAGTGAGTGAGTGAGTGAGTGAGTGAGTGAGTGAGTGAGTGAGTGAGTGAGTGAGTGAGTGAGTGAGTGAGTGAGTGAGTGAGTGAGTGAGTGAGTGAGTGAGTGAGTGAGTGAGTGAGTGAGTGAGTGAGTGAGTGAGTGAGTGAGTGAGTGAGTGAGTGAGAGAGAGAGAGAGAGAGAGAGAGAGAGGGAGAGAGAGAGGGAGAGAGAGAGAGAGAGAGAGAGAGAGAGAGAGAGAGAGAGAGAGAGTGAAAGTAAGTGAAAAGGGGAGAATAAATATGAAATGTTAGTGGTCTTCATAAAGAGAAAAGTATGCAGTCTTCTTTTTATATATATATTCTTTTTCATACAGTATCTTAGTAGCTGGATACAGTTTTTTATTTCTCACCTCATCGATCGTCTTCTTGACCTCAGGTTTCTCCGTTTCTCCACAGGCAAAGATGAGGTCAGCCCCGAGGGTCCTGACAAACTCTAGCTCCTCTCTCAGACCGTCCGTCTCTGCCTTGATAGCCTGGAAGAAGGAGAGAGAGAGAGAGGGATGAACATAACTAAATCAACATGAAGAAACCTAATCATATGTATATACGTACAATACTATTTATACTTAGTAAAAGTAAATAGGTATAATAAAATAACTAAAAAATATAATTAAAATTATAAGTGTTTGAGGTCACCTAAACATGTCTTTGAAGTCTTTTTCTGAAAAAACCTTATCATAGATTATGCATTCTAGCAGCCTCTATACCCCTCTGTTTCAGTCCTGTTCTCATTCTAGCAGCCTCTATACCCCTCTGTTTCAGTCCTGTTCTCATTCTAGCAGCCTCTATACCCCTCTGTTTCAGTCCTGTTCTCATTCTAGCAGCCTCTATACCCCTCTGTTTCAGTCCTGTTCTCATTCTAGCAGCCTCTATACCCCTCTGTTTCAGTCCTGTTCTCATTCTAGCAGCCTCTATACCCCTCTGTTTCAGTCCTGTTCTCATTCTAGCAGCCTCTATACCTCTGTTTCAGTCCTGTTCTCATTCTAGCAGCCTCTATACCTCTGTTTCAGTTCTGTTCTCATTCTAGCAGCCTCTATACCTCTGATTCAGTCCTGTTCTGATTCTAGCAGCCTCTATACCTCTCTGTTTCAGTCCTGTTCTGATTCTAGCAGCCTCTATACCCCTCTGTTTCAGTCCTGTTCTCATTCTAGAAGCCTCTATACCTCTCTGTTTCAGTCCTGTTGTCATTCTAGCAGCCTCTATTACCTCTCTGTTTCAGTCCTGTTCTCATTCTAGCAGCCTCTATACCTCTCTGTTTCAGTCCTGTTCTCATTCTAGCAGCCGCTATACCTCTCTGTTTCAGTCCTGTTCTCATTCTAGCAGCCTCTATACCCCTCTGTTTCAGCCCTGTTCTCATTCTAGCAGCATCTATACCTCTCTGTTTCGAGCCGCTTTTATCATACAAATACGATAATTATTGTACTAACAACGAGCCTATACCGTCGAACGAAATTCAGATCAAACTGTCAAACTAGACGTTGCAGAGAAAAATTATGATTCAAGATCCAGCAATAGCATAACAACTTTACTGTTACAAATGTTTTGAGAAACATATTTTAGGTTTAACCTCAGGTAGAAAAGTGAAGATTTACGAGCAAGCCGCAATTTTCTACAAGATCTCTTCACATGCACGTTATGAACTGCAGAAACTTTTAACATTTTCTCATTCTGTAAAAACAATGCAACACACAGGAAAAGGCCATTTTACATTTACATTTAGTCATTTAGCTGACG
>NC_140168.1:24483287-24526222 GCF_963971535.1 Notolepis coatsorum | reverse complement strand
CCTCTCTAGTGGTCTCGGCCCGCTTGTTTGGTTCCGCAACAGAATGTGATTGCTGTGTTCATATATGCCCAACTGAACCGAAATAGGGGAAACACTCCAGGTTTCGAATCAACAGCTCCAAACGAGCCAGGTGTGAAAACGCCCTAAAGCTCACGTTAAGCTCACGTTAAATGTACTTACAGTCTTAGGTCGCTTTCACACAGGGGCTGTTTGGTCCGGACTTTCGGACCAGAATTCGATAGTCCGGTTTTTTCGGGTTGTGTGAATGCGTGTCGAACTCGGTTCGCGGACCAAACGAACTCTGGTCCGCCTGAAACGTCGGTCTCGGTTCGGCTTCATCGAACCAAACGCGAACCAAATATAGGAAGTGATTATTATTACCACTGCTCGCAGCACTCACTGCAAAACAAGCACACTGATCTAATCTATTATACCGAGGCGCACGCATTGGATCATGGTATGGATCAATGCCACGTCAATACTATTATTACTTCCAATGCTCGCAGCATTCATTCACTGCAAAACAAGCACACTGCATCTATCTCTCTCTCTATCTATCTATCTATCTATCTATATATCTATATATCTGTGCATCTTGGAAGAAGGAAGAAAAACGCGGCTTATTATATTATTAATAAAACAGCTACTGTACTTAAAACAGCAACCCTAACCCTAACCCTAACCCTCATAAAAACACTGTGTCTACAAGTTGTTTAGCGAGCGGATGGTGGTAATGTGCTTCAATAGAACAATGGATCAATGCCATGTCAAAACTCGCCTCCGCTCCGCTGATAAGAGGGCCTTTCTTTTTCTTTGTTTTATCCCTCTCTCCTCCACCCTTTCTCTTTCTTCCACTGTCCATCTTGACATCAACGTTAATTGACTTTCGCTCTCTGATCTCTCCCGAGTCCCTCACTACCTGGCTCACTGCCTGGCTGTTATTCTGCATCTGAGTGCCGTCTGCCATTCCATTCGCCGCCTCCGCTGTCATCAGTTGTATCGCCTGGTCCCGCCTCCACCAATCACAAGCGGCAGCACGGCTCCATTGTGTGTGTGTGATCCGCGTGAGGAGAGTCAGATAGTCTCCAACTCTGTTGCACTTGCAGACAGTGAAATCCTGGTTGTTCCCCACCCACCTAGGTTATCTAACTATCGCGCCGCGCCGCCGCCACAACTAGAACAATGGCCTGGCAAAAAAAATATAATAATAAAAAAATATTTTTAATTTTTTTTAATTTTTTATAATTATAAATTTTTAATCTGTGCAGGCCAGGCCACCGGAAACTCCCGGTGCTCCCGATGGCCAGTCCGGGCCTGACTGCTGCTACCTTTTTAATGATTAACTTTTAACTTAAGTACTGATTTTATAGTTTTCCCACCCCATTGCTTTACTTGTTTATTTATTGTGTGTCCATTTTATGTTTGGTTATCTATCTCTATCTATTATCTATCTATCTATCTATCTATCTATCTATCTCTATCTATCTATCTATCTATCTATCTATCTACGTGTTACTTTACACACCACTGCCAAAAGTCAATCATTGTTTTTACGTTGCCAATGGAATCTTATCCCCCCCCCCCCCCCCCCCCCCCCCCAACCCCTAGTAGAAACCCAGGTTTCCCCAGGTCAGTCCAGTACCTGTTTTGCTCGTTTGCGGCCTCGTCGAGGTGCCGTCCGCGGTCCAGGGACCTCTGTACCAGCTTGTCCCAGCGGCCTGGACGCTCAGCAGCAGGTTCTTGATCAGAACCACGTCCTGCTTGAGGCTGGCGAAGCGCAGATGGACCCGGCCTTCTCCAGGCCAGAACCTGCTCCCTGTGGGTGTTCACCTCGTTCACAAACACCTGAGGAGGACGCGAGAGAGAGAGGGGAAAAGGACATTAGGAACAATCAGATGAGGAAGGGCGGAGAGAGAGGGGAGAAATAATAAAGTGCTTGTTTTGCACTGTTTTCACTGCGTTCTGCACTTAAAGCACATCTTGCTTGTTTCATTTCAAGTCCATTGTGGTGGTGTACAGAGCCAACACTGTGAAATAGCACCTTTCATACAAGAATTGCAGCACAGCAGTAAAAAAAAAAAAAAAAAAAGACAGGCATAAAAATGGGCAGATCAATGCCTAAAGTGCAGACATATAAAACAGATAAAATAGATAGCAGCAAAAATGGACAAATGTAAGGCAAATCACTGTTTCTGGGAGCCTCGAATAGCCCAGCAGCTGATGATCGCAGCGTTCTTGCTGGCATGTAATTTATTGGTGTTGGCGATGTAGCTGTCCCCTGTCCTTTAGGGTTTGTATGCGAGGAGAAGGACCTTGAAGTCAATTCTAAACGTTACAGGAAGCCAGTGTAAAGTACGTAGCTATGACTGGACTAATGTGCTCTCCTCCTTTTGCTTTGGTTCTCAGTCGGGCTGCAGTGTTTTGGACGAGCTGAAGCCTCTCTGTGGTTTTCTCTTAGGGAGACCTGTGTGAAAGTCGATTACAGTAGTCTAACCGGCGGATAGTATGAATGCATGAGTTAGCTTAGATTGTGTCAATGTCCAAATATTTATGGATCCGACTGTACTGTGTACACTGTACTGATAAGAGACATATTGGATCCCGTGTAAGGGGCACCTTGTGCTCGTCTATCTGGAAGAGAACCGTGTCCAGGATGAGGCTGGGCGCCGGGCCATGTTCAGGGTCTGCTCAGCCTGGGTGAGCCAGACGATGGTGTCTGGAGGGAGGTCTGGAACCCGGTCGCCAAGGAAACCGCTTCCTCCAACTTCCCCTGGAGGCAACGGACAAGAGACGGATGAGTTAAAAAAGCCCTTCCAGAAAACATACTATTACTAGTAGGGATGTCCGATATTATAGCTTACCGATATTATCGGCCGATATCGGCATTAAAATGTGATATCGGAAAATCGGTATCGGTTTTCAAATGTATTTATTATTATTATTATTTTTATTTTTTTTTTTTTTTTACATTTCTATAACCTTTATTTACCCAGGCAAGCAAGTAAGAACAAATTCTGATTTTATTTATTGTCAAAAGTATGCATAATGTTGTGTTAATTCCACAACAAGAGATATGTAATGTTAATTACCTGAAATTATTCTGTTTGGGGGGGGGGGGGGGGGCTGCATATATCGGTATCGGTTGATATCGGTTGACATCGGTATCGGAAATTAAGAGTTGGACAATATAGGTATATCGGTATCGGTAAAAAAGCCAATATCGAGCATCCCTAATTACTAGGTTACCGTGTTGTAAGTAACTAAGCAGGTTAAGTCAAGATAATTAATTATTGCTAAATGCCATATGATGATGTTTGCTGATATTCATATATAAAAAATACACTGATATTAAACAGTAAATAGGAAAAATAACACTATAATAAATAAATAAATAAATAAATAGAACAGAACAGAACAGAATAGAATAGAATAGATTAGATTAGAACAGAACAGAGTAGAATAGACCTAAAAACCTGACTCCCAGGTCAGTAATAATAACAGAACAGAACAGAGTAGAATATACCTACAGTAAAACATGACTTCCAGGTCAGTAATAATAACAGAACAGAGTAGAATAGACCTAAAAACCTGACTTCCAGGTCAGTAATAATAACAGAACAGAACAGAACAGAGTAGAATAGAACTAAGGCTGAGGTTACACCTTTCGTATCATCTTCGTATTGTTTTCTTATACGTATCGCCGCGTATCGCCGCGACGTCATGCGCCTCGAGTCACACTTTCGTTTTTTTTTCGTTTTTGTCAGCCAAGCACACTGATGTAGTACACTGCCAAAGCAGTAGGTGGCAGTAGGTGGCAAACATGAAGGCAATTTCAACCAATCAGAACGAATGTGCCAATACACTTCCTGGTGGAAGCTCCAGCAAAAGAAAATGTCAATAAGGCAGGCGCCTATGCCGCGCCACCATCTTGCTTTACTCAATGCAGCAATAATTTTTCAGCAAAGCCTAATAAAAGTGCAATAAACAAAACGGATACATTCACTGTGTGTTCTGCCTGTCATTTGTTGATGAAACAAAACTAACATCAACACAAGTGACCACCAAGAGCGGATAGTTTAGGCTAAAAAACGATCGGTAGCATTGTAGCATTGTTAGCTGCATGCTAACGTCAATGGAGTATGCCATTATAACAATATAGCATTGTGGCTAGAAGCTAACGTTAGCTCACGCTACTTAGCCAGCATCAAAACTGATGATATCGCGAGCTATCAGTAGTTAGATAACATTAGAGACAACGCTGTGTGTATTAAACAAAGGTGAATAGATGACTGGGCCATTTTGTTTAATGCTTCTTAAGTTGAAAGAGGAACTCTGAGCTAACAGGGTCTGAATCCTGATAGCTCACGTTAGCCAGCTGCTCATGCAATCGGTAATGCTAGCAGAATGAATGGATGTAAACTTTATTTAACATATTGCATATGGGTACAATACAATACGGCTCAATACAAACAATTGTTAAGGGAATGCAGACTGTTGTAGCTTGGACTGGGGTCCTTATAACAATAACTTGACAACACATGGTAGCTGAAGCTATTTGGGACACGGAGCTCTGTCCCAAACACACACACTGTACACAGGAAGGGCACGCAGATGGTATCTACTGCGCATGGGCGTTTTCGCAACAACGGCTAGCGTGCTGACTACACGCTGTTGTCGAAGCGTTTTTTTTGCGTATCTCCAAACGCAAACACAATTTTACGTTTCAGCCGTATCCACAAAAAAACGCCAAAAAACGCATTTCTGTGTAGATAGGACATGAAACGTCGTCAAAAACGTATAAAAAAACGCCAGGAATACACTAGTCTAACCATAGCCTAAGGGTCGGTGATAGAACAGAACAGAGCAGAACACGAGGCTCTCACCCTGCGGTCGTCCATCTTGGTGTTGAGGCTGGCCCACTTGTTCTGCAGCATGGCCAGGTTCTGCTGGGTCTGCGTGGTGCCGGGGCTGGACTCCTCCCCCCCCCGGGCCAGCAGCATGGACTCTCCCTGGTCCAGCAGGAGGTGGTACAACTCTCCCCGCTGGGTCAGCTGAGCCTGGAGCTCCTGGAGGGGGAGGGGGGGGGGGGGGTGTAGAGAGAGAGAGAGAGAGAGAGAGAGAGAGAGAGAGAGAGAGAGAGAGAGAGAGAGACACACACAGAGAGAAAGAGAGACACAGAGAGAAAGAGAGAGAGATAGAGAGAGAGAGACACACACAGAGAGAGAGGGAGACACACAGAGAGAGAGAGAGACACAGAGAGAGAGAGGAGAGAGACACACACATACACAGAGAGAGAGAGAGAGACACACACACACAGAGAGAGAGAGAGAGAGAGAGACAGAGAGAGATAGAAACAGAGAGAGAGAGAGAGACACACACACACAGAGAGAGACAGAGGGAGAGAGATGGAAACAGAGAGAGAGAGAGAGAGAGAGAGAGAGAGAGAGAGAGAGAGAGAGAGAGAGCGAGAGAAAGAGAGACAGCGAGAGAGTGAGAACGAGAGAGAGAGAGAGAGAGAGAGAGAGAGAGAGAGAGAGAGAGAGAGAGAGAGAGAGAAAGAGAGACAGCGAGAGCGAGAGAAAGTGAGAGTGAGAACGAGAGAGAGAGAGATATGGATGGATTAACACACGGGGGACACCGGTGCGTCACGCATGGAGGCCGCCGAACAAGGGGTTGAGTGTTGCTCGTCTTTTGAAGGATGGTTTGCGACGATGGTTAGTCATCAAACATTTATTTTCAGCATATGCCCGGTGTCTCTCTGCACAAAAGGAGTGGCGTGAGACGTGTAAACGGATACCTTTGAGCATCCACACGAACACCTGTTGAATTTACCTATCTCAAGCCTCGATCCTCCAATCACAACTGCCGCAATTGGAGGAACGATAAAAGAGGGCGGGGCTTGAAGTCAATTTAACTGCGTTATGATAAACAGCCACGATCTTGTTTAAAATACAGTACGTATAATACATTTCTTATCAAACACAGGAAAAAGTTATGTTATAGCCACACGTGATACATTCTATTTTTCTCCCATCCCAATTTCGTATCGTCCAATTCAACCCTCCCCTGTCTCGAACGCTGTTTCTTGCCTCCCACAAGCCGGCTGCAATGTGGACGAAGCCATACATAGCACGAGTCCCCTCCGATACTCGAGGTAGCAGCCGTTGCATCTTTTCACCTGCGCAGCGCGATCTTTCAGCGTCAGGGGTCTGCGCTTTGGAGGAATCACTTCTTGATTCTACTGCGCAGGTGCACCAACCGACCTGTAGGAGTCGCTGTCCACAACGTCCGATCCCCACCCCTCAGTTTTCCCTCCCCCTAATACTGCCAATTGTATTAGTACGGACGACCAGCCAAACTGAAAACAATGTGGAGAGCTGGGCTCGAACCCAGCGTCTCCAGCATTGGTGGTGAGTGCCTTGCCCACTGCACCACCTAGCCGCCCCCCACGTGATACATTTATGTATTGTATACGTAAACTAGTTTAAACTAGCTTTTAAATTAATTATCTTTATTATATATATATATTTTTTTTTATTATCTTTTTCCTCCTTCTTTTTCAGATTTTTCTCCCATCCCAATGTTAGTCGTTATGCCAATTCCCAATCCCCTTCCTGGTCGTTGCGCACTCTACCCCCTACCGTCGGTCCGAGAGGGCGGAGACTATCACAGCTTCCTCCGACACATGTGTAGCCAGCCCACCGCTTCTTTTCACCCGGCAGCGCGGACTCTCACTGGGGGAGTGTAACACGTGGAAGGTCACACTACCTCGTCACACTACCTCTCCTAGATCCTTCCCTTGCTGTGCAGGCGCCCCGACCGAACTGTAGGAGTCTCTGTTTACAACGACCGGGACCCACCCTCGCCGGGTTTCCCACCCGCTAACATGGCCAATTGTGTCAGTATGGACGGTCGGCCAACCCGGAAGCACCACAGCTGGATTCGATCCCACTGTCTCTGTGGTAGACAGACGCTTAGTCCGCTGCGCTACCCGGCCACCCCCGAATTATGTTTCTTTTATTGTCAAATTTTTCTTTATTTCTATTATTTTTACTTAAATATTTTATTATAGTTTTTATCATTTTGTTTGTTATTTTTTATCGTCTTATTTTACCGGTATTACAATTTTTTCTTATCGTAAAATGTTGCTATTATTATTCTTATTTTCTTGTATTATCTCTTTGTTTCGTTTTTTGTGTAAAGCACTTTGAGCTGCAATCTGTATGAATGTGCTATATAAATAAAGTTATTATTATTATTATTATTTACCATATGTTGCTGCAGCTGCTCCCTGGCGGTCTCCGGCAGACCCCCGGTGGGCTTGGCGGCAGACAGCTGGCTCTCCGTCCGCCGCAGCCACTGGAGGAACTCCTCCAGCTCTCCGTGGAAGCCCTCCGCCTGGGAGAACACGAGGAGGAGGGAGGGAGGGAGGGAGGGAGGGAGGGAGGAGAAGAAGATGCGAGAGGGAAGAGCGACGAGGAAGAAAACGGAGAGGAGTGAGAACACGGCGTAAGCCATGAGGTCATTAAAAGGTGCTATAGATAACATTCAGCCACTAGATGTCGCACTAGAGCACCAGCATGTCATTTAACCAATCAGGGAAGTAGGGAGGGGGATACATGCACGCAACATGTAAACAACAACATTCATTTTGGATACTTTTTTTGGGGGGGGAGAAATACTTGTATTCCACATCTTTCTAAAAGCTTTGTGGATGTATTATTTTATTTAAATGATTACTCTATGTAAAACATGTATCTATAGCACCTTTAACTCATTCAGCGTCAATCACGAGTATAGTCGGGTTAACTCGCCATCGCTTGAGCGCCAATCACGAGTATAGTCGGGTTTTGGTCGTTATTTCTTTTATTAGCGATATCCATTCATTTTCATCCATCCAGCCTGATGTTATCGTTGGGAATGGGTATGAGCTCGCAACTGGGCAAATACCGCCCCCTACGCCTTCCGGCTGGTATTGCACTCCACTGGGAATGGTATAGTTTTTTTTCTGGGACGATCCAAGCCGTGCGGGCGTAGTTTAAATAATCAAGCGAGGTAACCTGATTTCAACTATACATCTGCGACGCAAAATCCGTTTTGTACATGTTGACTGCAAGCAACTCACTGATAATCGACGAGTCTATTAGACCCATAGCCATATATTTTAAGCACTCACAAATCTCCCACTTCTCCCATTGATTAAAGCGGTGGCGCTCTAGCGCCCTCTGGCGCACTTAAGCGTGGCGGTCAATGAGTTAAGGCAAATTTGTGGTGTCCAATTCATTTAATTTCCTCTTAATTTATCACAATGGTTACCCATCTTTAGATCGAGAATACATGGGTGTACTATCACTAGACATGCAGCCAGTAACCTCTTTAATTAAGCTAAAACAAATCCGTCCACAATAGAGTAATAGAGTAAATGATTACATTAACATTTCTATGATGACTGGAGTATTTATAAAAAAATTTAACAGTAAAAAATATCTAATCCGAGTCCCTCTCCTTCCTCCCGGTACCTGATGCAGCGCGGCCTCCAGCAGTTTCTGCCGGTCCTGGGTCTTGAGTAGCAGGGTGTCCCAGCCTCGGTTGAGCTTCTCCAGCTGGTCCCTCAGGTGGCTGGCCTCGTCCCCGGGAGTGGACTCCAGCAGCTCGGCGCCGGCGCCGTTCACCGCCTCCACCGTGGAGTGGTGGGACAGCACGTCGTTACGCAGCACCTGGGGAGAAGGGGCGAGGGAAGCAGAGCTTTTTTTTGGAAGGTTTTGGTTTTCAGAAAGGAATCTCTGTTGGACCTGGACTGTAATCTTAGCCCAGTTACAAGCTAAAGAACAAGGATGACGAGGTCATTCATGGGAATCGGGTCCGGGAGTATTATTGCAATAAAGCAGGGGTTCCCAAACTTTTCAGGCCGCAACCCCCAAATAACGGTGTCAGAGAGCCGCGACCCCCACTATTATAGGAGGTAAAAAAAATAAAAGATAATTATAATTATTATTTATTTTTTTTATAAATGGAAATGTATGGTTGAAACGTTCAAACGCACACACACTAATAAGCATTGGAGGCTTTTAACCAGGGCCGGACTGGGGAAATCATTCAGGCCAGGAAATATAGTGCAAAATATAGCCCCAGTCAGGCCACTTTTTAAGCAGGGGGTCTGGGGGTCCCCCAGCAGGGCATTTTTTGTTACAAAGACTTCATTTCCAGGATTTTTTTTAATTTGTACCCTTTAAATGCCAGTGTTTGTGATGGCATCACAAATTATTGTTAAAAAACAGGCTAGCATAATGTATGATTAGCAACAACACTGATTTTGATGGATTTTCAGTTTTTTGTAATGTCAGATTGAAAAAAATACAATCTTTTATTCAACTTCAGCCCTGATCATAACACCACATATTCATTTTATAATTCTAACACTTTAAATGTGATGGCATATATTTGCAATATATCAAATGCAAAGTAGATTTTTCTGGCGGGGATTATTACAAGCTAGCATGTGTCAATGATTAGCAACAACAGTTTTCTGTAAGGGTCCCGCCTCCACCAATCACATGCGGCTCCCTTTGTGTAAGAGAGAGAGCAAGAGAGAGAGAGAGAGAGAGAGAGAGAGAGAGAGAGAGAGGCGTAACTATCATTGGTATTTTGTTCCTTTTTAAACACTGTTGGAATGGAATCTTGGAACCTATTCGACATGTTCCAATGACCGGTTTGCTCTGAACTAGGAAAAGCAGCTTTTTCCTTTGGTGCTTCCGACACCTGGGATGCCCTCCAACTGACTCTGAAGCTGCAGGTTTTTCCTTCTCTATACTAAAAGTATGATCTCAGACCACTGTGTTTCGACTTTAGATTTTTTATTGTTTATTCGTATTTATTTATTGTGCCCATACTGTATGTATGAAATAGCTAAACTGTGTGTTGTAAGCTCGTCGTCGCTGTAAAGGAGGGTAACCTCAGTGTCTTACGAGTTGAAATAAAGGTTTGAAATTCAATCGAATGAAAAATCTACAGCAATGAGCTCACGGACAAAGGAAAGAAAAGAGTAAAAGAATAATGGAGATGCAGGTTTTTATGTATTTGCATCAACATTTTATATTTTATGTATGTATACATACGTGGTGTTTGGCCAGTTCGATCTCAATGGCCTTGGGGTCGGAGCTGATGGGTCTCTGGGTGTCCAGGGTGGCGTGCGTGTGGTTCAGCCACGCCTGCAGCTCGGCGAGCGCGTGCTGGAACTGCCCCAGCGCCAGCAAGGCTCCTTCCAGCTTGTGCTGTGAAAAGGGCAGAGCGTGAAGTTAGAGAGAGATGGGAATAAACTAATCTATACGGTATATACACAGTATAAAAGAAAAACATACGTCACACACACACACACGTCATTATCCAGCGGTGCGCTAATTACAGACCATCCATCACCTAATCTGGTCTGTCATTTGGCGTATTTGGTTTCAGGGTTGAGCCTGGCACTGACGTGGGCTTTCGGTGCTAGTTACTCACACAGCTGCACAGACAATAGGAAAACGTAGTCTACTGCGACCATGCAGCTCCACCAAGGTCTTCATAACATCATAACGAGTCATAAAAAAGGGTTAACCTGTAGCTAGGGCTGTACCGAATGCTTTGAAGCTTCGATCATAATGTTGACATTCGAATTCTAAATCAACATTACATTTTTATTTTTATTTTTTAAAATTTTTCTCTGATTTTCTCCCCGTCCCAATTAGTCGTTGTGCCAATCCCCCCCCCCCCCCTCCCCTACCTGGCGCTGTATGCATGTTCTCCTACGAGTCGGTACAAGGGCGTCCCGAGTCGATCGCACGCTTCCTCCGAGACGTGCGCCGACAGCCAGTGACGTCTTTTCACTTGGCAGCGAGGACTCTCATTGGTGAAGTGTAACGCGTGGGAGGGCACGCTATCTCCACCAAGTCCTGCCCCCGCTGAGCAAGCGCCGAGACCTGACCTGTAGGCGTCGCTGTCCACAACGCCAGATTCCCACCCGCCAGCTTCCCCACCCCCTAATACTGCCAATTATATTAGTATGAACGACCAGGCAAGCTGGTGGCAACGCAGAGAGCTGGGCTCGAGCCCAGCGTCTCCTGCATTGGTGACGAGCGCAATCTCCGCTACGCCACCTGACCGCCCCACATTTTGTATTTTTAATAAAAAAAGTTGTATTAAAAAAAAATATATATATATATATATGTATATCTTTTTTTTATGTGTCTATTCATTCTGTTTAAACCAATGGGTTTTTTCTTCACAGTTGCAGTTAAAGATTAGGCTACACTAATATTATAATATTATACTATAAGACGTCACCATCATTTTCGTACCAACCGTGCCCTTATTGGATTATTTATGTTGACGAAACTGATGAGTTATATTCATTAAAGAAAGTTGATTTAATAAAAAGAAAAGACTAATTTAATCAGATGAATCACTTTATTCAAATTGAGGATTTAGTTTGAGGATATACATTTTTTTTTTTTTTTTTTTATCAAGTCATAAAATATGACGACAGACATTCGAAGCTTCGTTCGAATACTTCAATAGAAGCTTCGAATGTTAAAAAATGACATTCGGTACAGCCCTACCCGTAGCTATACGGCCCTAAAACCCAATGTCTCTGTGTGTCCCGGCTACCTGTCTCTGGGTGATCTCGTCCCCGAGGTTACCTGTCTCTGGGTGATCTTGTCCCAGAGGTTACCTGTCTCTGGGTGATCTTGTCCCCGAGGTTACCTGTCTCTGGGTGACTTGTCCCCGAGGTTACCTGTCTCTGGGTGATCTTGTCCCAGAGGTTACCTGTCTCTGGGTGATCTTGTCCCCGAGGTTACCTGTCTCTGGGTGATCTTGTCCCAGAGGTTACCTGTCTCTGGGTGATCTTGTCCCAGAGGTTACCTGTCTCTGGGTGATCTCGTCCCCGAGGCTACCTGTCTCTGGGTGATCTTGTCCCCGAGGTTACCTGTCTCTGGGTGATCTCGTCCCCGAGGTTACCTGTCTCTGGGTGATCTTGTCCCCGAGGTTACCTGTCTCTGGGTGATCTCGTCCCAGAGGTTACCTGTCTCTGGGTGATCTCGTCCCTGAGGCTACCTGTCTCTGGGTGATCTCGTCCCCGAGGCTACCTGTCTCTGGGTGATCTTGTCCCTGAGGTTACCTGTCTCTGGGTGATCTTGTCCCCCAGGTTCTCCCACAGGTGGCGGAGCTCGATGAGAGGCTCTTGGATCATGTCCCGGTCCGTCTGGTCCGAAACCTTCTTCAGCAACAGCTCCCCCTGGTGGCACAGCTTCTCCATGTCAATCTGCTGCTGGTAGACGTCCACCTTGTACAGCTGTTTGGGTGACAACGGAGAGGTGGGAGGAAGACGGGAGGAGACGGGAGGGGAGGAGGAGGTGAGGAGAGGAAGAGGAGGAGAGGAAGACGGGAGGAGACAGGAGGGGAGGAGAGCGGTATGGAGAAGAAGGTGAGGAGAGACGAAAGGAAGGGAGAGAGGGTAGGTGTTACAAATCTAATTATATTTATGCATATTTAGCCGTTATATAAATGCGGTTATTCATCATCATCTTCGTTTTACGTCCTTTTTTCCCACTACAGTGACAAGTATTATTAGGTTAAGGTTATTCATTATTTTATTCTTTATTCTTATTTATTTCATTCATCATTCTACTTCTTCGTGCTAAGAATTACCAATGCCACCGCTAGTTCTGACCACACAATATGGGCGGCGTTCCACATAATCCTTTAGTTTGGCATTTCTTTAGTTTTCTAAACACATTATCATTAGTGAGTATTACTTGAAGGCTGAATGGGAAAATGAAGGAAGCTACGATGCCAACCTTGAGTTCTTCGATCTGCTGTTTGACGGTGCCCAGGTCGGTTCCCACGGTCGTCATGTCGCACAGCTTGATCACAGCGTTGTCCAGGTAGTCGAACATGCCCTGGAGAGACCATACGGACACACACACCGTTACCAAACCAGAGAAACCTTAAATAGAGAGACCATACGGACGCACACAACGTTACCAAACCAGACAAACCTTAAATAGAGAGACCATACGGACGCACACACCGTTACCAAACCAGACAAACCTTAAATAGAGAGACCATACGGACGCACACACCGTTACCAAACCAGACAAACCTTAAATAGAGAGACCATACGGACGCACACAACGTTACCAAACCAGACAAACCTTAAATAGAGAGATCATACGGACACACACACAACGTTACCAAACCAGACAAACCTTAAATAGAGAGACCATACGGACGCACACACCGTTACCAAACCAGACAAACCTTAAATAGAGAGACCATACGGACGCACACACCGTTACCAAACCAGAGAAACCTTAAATAGAGAGACCATACGGACGCACACACCGTTACCAAACCAGACAAACCTTAAATAGAGAGACCATACGGACACACACACAACGTTACCAAACCAGACAAACCTTAAATAGAGAGACCATACGGACGCACACAACGTTACCAAACCAGACAAACCTTAAATAGAGAGATCATACGGACGCACACAACGTTACCAAACCAGACAAACCTTAAATAGAGAGACCATACGGACGCACACACCGTTACCAAACCAGACAAACCTTAAATAGAGAGACCATACGGACACACACACCGTTACCAAACCAGACAAACCTTAAATAGAGAGACCATACGGACGCACACACCGTTACCAAACCAGAGAAACCTTAAATAGAGAGACCATACGGACACACACACCGTTACCAAACCAGAGAAACCTTAAATAGAGAGACCATACGGACGCACACACCGTTACCAAACCAGACAAACCTTAAATAGAGAGACCATACGGACGCACACACCGTTACCAAACCAGACAAACCTTAAATAGAGAGACCATACGGACGCACACACCGTTACCAAACCAGAGAAACCTTAAATAGAGAGACCATACGGACGCACACACCATTACCAAACCAGAGAAACCTTAAATAGAGACCATACGGACGCACACACCATTACCAAACCAGACAAACCTTAAATAGAGAGACCATACGGACGCACACACCGTTACCAAACCAGACAAATCTTAAAAAGGTGGATGGTGTCCTGCTTTACTGACCTGCAGAGCGTCCTGGTACTGGACCGAGGCCGTCATGGCGTCATCCAGTCTCTCCATCCGCTCTCTCCACGTCCGGTCCAGACTGTCCCATGCTGCGTTCATCTGAGAGAGAGAGAGAGAGAGAGAGAGAGAGAGAGAGAGAGAGAGAGAGAGAGACAGAGAGACAGAGAGACAGAGAGACAGAGAGACAGAGAGACAGAGACAGAGAGAGAGAGAGAGAGAGAGAGAGAGAGAGAGAGAGAGAGAGAGAGAGAGAGAGAGAGAGAGAGAGAGAGAGAGAGAGAGAGAGACAGAGAGAGAGAGAGAGAGAGTGAAAGTAAGTGAAAAGGGGAGAATAAATATGAAATGTTAGTGGTCTTCATAAAGAGAAAAGTATGCAGTCTTCTTTTTATATATATATTCTTTTTCATACAGTATCTTAGTAGCTGGATACAGTTTTTTATTTCTCACCTCATCGATCGTCTTCTTGACCTCAGGTTTCTCCGTTTCTCCACAGGCAAAGATGAGGTCAGCCCCGAGGGTCCTGACAAACTCTAGCTCCTCTCTCAGACCGTCCGTCTCTGCCTTGATAGCCTGGAAGAAGGAGAGAGAGAGAGAGAGGGATGAACATAATCAATCAACATGAAGAAACCTAATCATATGTATATACGTACAATACTATTTATACTTAGTAAAAGTAAATAGGTATAATAAAATAACTAAAAAATATAATTAAAATTATAAGTGTTTGAGGTCACCTAAACATGTCTTTGAAGTCTTTTTCTGAAAAAACCTTATCATAGATTATGCATTCTAGCAGCCTCTATACCCCTCTGTTTCAGTCCTGTTCTCATTCTAGCAGCCTCTATACCCCTGTTTCAGTCCTGTTCTCATTCTAGCAGCCTCTATACCCCTCTGTTTCAGTCCTGTTCTCATTCTAGCAGCCTCTATACCTCTGTTTCAGTCCTGTTCTCATTCTAGCAGCCTCTATACCTCTGTTTCAGTCCTGTTCTCATTCTAGCAGCCTCTATACCCCTCTGTTTCAGTCCTGTTCTCATTCTAGCAGCCTCTATACCTCTCTGTTTCAGTCCTGTTCTCATTCTAGCAGCCTCTATACCTCTCTGTTTCAGTCCTGTTCTCATTCTAGCAGCCTCTATACCCCTCTGTTTCAGTTCTGTTCTCATTCTAGCAGCATCTATACCTCTGTTTCAGTCCTGTTCTCATTCTAGCAGCCTCTATACCCCTCTGTTTCAGTCCTGTTCTCATTCAACAGCCTCTATACCTCTGTTTCAGTCCTGTTCTCATTCTAGCAGCCTCTATACCTCTCTGTTTCAGTCCTGTTCTGATTCTAGCAGCCTCTATACCCCTCTGTTTCAGTCCTGTTCTCATTCTAGCAGCCTCTATACCTCTCTGTTTCAGTCCTGTTGTCATTCTAGCAGCCTCTATTACCTCTCTGTTTCAGTCCTGTTCTCATTCTAGCAGCCTCTATACCTCTCTGTTTCAGTCCTGTTGTCATTCTAGCAGCCGCTATACCTCTCTGTTTCAGTCCTGTTCTCATTCTAGCAGCCTCTATACCTCTCTGTTTCAGCCCTGTTCTCATTCTAGCAGCATCTATACCTCTCTGTTTCGAGCCGCTTTTATCATACAAATACGATAATTATTGTACTAACAACGAGCCTATACCGTCGAACGAAATTCAGATCAAACTGTCAAACTAGACGTTGCAGAGAAAAATTATGATTCAAGATCCAGCAATAGCATAACAACTTTACTGTTACAAATGTTTTGAGAAACATATTTTAGGTTTAACCTCAGGTAGAAAAGTGAAGATTTACGAGCAAGCCGCAATTTTCTACAAGATCTCTTCACATGCACGTTATGAACTGCAGAAACTTTTGACATTTTCTCATTCTGTAAAAACAATGCAACACACAGGAAAAGGCCATTTTCACAATAGGTCCCCTTTAATAAAAAAAAATTTAAAAGTCTTAGAATCAAATGTTCTTATATTCTCTCTCCCACTCTTTCTCCCTCCTACTCTTATATATTTGGCTGTATATTTTAGAATGTATATACATATTTTAGAATGTATATCCTTGACTGTATTTTTATTCTTATTTAAAAAATGTTACTACCCAAATATTTATTGTGAGCGATCTGTAGTTCTGAATTTCCCCCGGGATCAATAAAGTACTTCTATTCTATAACCACAGCTTAGCAGCCAATCAGTACAGTCTATCTGCTTGATGAGAGTAGTCAACTCAAATCTCTTCTCTCTCTCTCTCCCTCCCTCGGCAGCCTCTATCTGCTGTTTGATGAGCAAGGGGTCCACTCAAACCTCTCTCTCTCCCTCCCCCTCCCTCCCTCCCTCCCTCTCTCCCCCCTCCCTCTCCCTCCCTCTCTCTCCCCTCCCTCCCTCCTCCCCTCCCTCCCTCCTTCTCTCCCTCCCTCTCTCTCTCTCTCTCTCTCTCCCTCCCTCCCTCCCCCTCTCTCTCCCTCCCTCCCTCCCTCTCCCTCCTCCCTCTCTCTCTCTCTCCCTCCCTCCCTCTCCCTCCCTCTCTCCCTCCCTCCCTCCCGCCTAAATATTAAAGGCAACCAACTTGTGTCTAGCCACGCCCAACTTGCGTCTAGCCACGCCCCCGCGGCGACGCGGCAGCAGCAGAGCGGAGCGGCAGCATTATGTAGCAGTAATCCCCCCTTTTTTAACATCGAGAACTAGCTCAACTGGTAGGGCTGCCTTGCTGTGGATTCTGCGGTCCGTTGGTGACAAGTTCGATTCCCTTCAATTTTTTTTTTTTTTTTTTTTTTTTTTAAACATGCATTCTTTCGCCAGTTAAGTTTAGGCATGTTAACTTTAAGCATTGTTTCGGAGTTGGTTAAGGTTAAGGTTAGGCGTTGTTTCGGAGTTGGTTAAGGTTAGAAGGGTTAAGTTTAGGCGCTGTTAAGGAGCTGGTTAAGGTTAGAGTTTGTCTTAGAGAATGGCAATAGACAGCCTATTTCCGCGCTGCAGCTCTCTCGCGCTGCCGCGGTCACATGGGCATAGTGGCCAATCAGAGAAACGCTAAACACAAGTTGGTTGCCGAAAATATTCACGCCTCCCTCCCTCCCTCCCTCCCTCTCCCTCCCTCCCTCCTCCCTCCCTCCCTCCCTCCCTCCCTACCTCGGCCGCCTCTATCTGCTGTTTGATGAGTGAGGGGTCCACGCCCGGGTCCTCCAGCTCCTTCACGATGTCCTGGGAGTCCCGCAGCGTGCTCAGCAGCGCCGCCATGTCCGCCCAGAACTTGCCGGCCAGGTCCAAGACGTCCGTCAGCTTCCCCTCCTTCTCCTCGGCCCGCTGGCGGATCTCGTCCCACAACGAGCGCAGGCGCAGCAGGCGGGACCGCACCGCTAGAGAGGTCAGGGGGGGCGGGGGCGGGGTTAGAGGTCAGGGGGGGGGGGGGGGGGCGGGGTTAGAGGGAGGAGGAAGCATCATTACTGGATGGTTGGAAGTGTGGGTTGGTTCTCAGTACAGCCTAGACACTCTTTGGTAAATGTGACGTTTTCCCTTGCGACTGGTAAGCGTACGCAAAGATAATTCCAAACAATAACTTTTTCCATATATTTTTTTTTATTCAGCACAAAATCCAAACAATAACTTTAATAACTCCTCTCTTATGGACACATAGCAGAGTACACTGTTCATGATCACACATTTTTATTGTGTCTCTTCGCACGTGGCCGTCTAGCTCTCGAGCCCGGGTCAGAGAGAGAAACAGTGAGGTCTTTTGATGGGTCAGTCAGCCGGCCCACTCGCAGCAGCAGTACTGTACAGAGCAGCCATTCATTCTGATGGAGTGGTGGACCTCGGGAACAGAGAGAGAGGCAGCGGGGCTGGCGGAGGGCAGCAGGGGTGAGGTGATAGAACAGCGGCCCGTGTGTGTGTGTGTGTCATCTGACCACGTGGCGGGGTTGCAATAAGAAGTCATCTAAAACGTGACTTTTTTAATCCGTCTCACTGTGTTTCAAATAAATGGACTGCATTTCACTGTATATAGCAGCTTTTATCCAAAGCGCTTCACAACTTATGCCTCACATTCCCTCAGTGGCAGATAAAGGTTAACCTTTTGTAGTGCGGTAGTGAAGGGTTAACCTTCTGTAGTGTGGTAGTGAAAGGTTAACCGTCTGTAGTGTGGTAGTGAAAGGGTTAACCTTCTGTAGTGTGGTAGTGAAAGGTTAACCGTCTGTAGTGTGGTAGTGAAAGGGTTAACCTTCTGTAGTGTGGTAGTGAAAGGTTAACCGTCTGTAGTGTGGTAGTGAAAGGGTTAACCTTCTGTAGTGTGGTAGTGAAAGGTTAACCGTCTGTAGTGCGGTAGTGAAGGGTTAACCTTCTGTAGTGTGGTAGTGAAAGGTTAACCGTCTGTAGTGTGGTAGTGAAAGGGTTAACCTTCTGTAGTGTGGTAGTGAAAGGTTAACCGTCTGTAGTGTGGTAGTGAAAGGTTAACCTTCTTTTCTTTTATCTACTTTTTCTCCCATTTTCTATTTTTCTCCCATCCCAATTTCGTATCGTCCAATTCTACCCCCCCCCCTGTCTTGAACTCTGTTTGGCCATGCCTCCCACAGGCCGGCTGCAATGTGGACGAAGCCTTGCATCACGTGTCCCCTCCGGTACTCGAGGAGGCAGCCGTCGCATCTTTTCACCTGCACAGCGCGATCTCTCAGCGGCGAGGGTCTGCGTGGGAGGCTCACGCCGCCCCCGTTGCTTCCTGATTCTGCTGCGCAGGCGCACCAACCGACCTGTAGGAGTCGCTGTCCACAACATCCGATCCCCACCCACCAGCTTCCCACCCTCTAACACTGCCAATTGCGTTAGTATGAACGACCAGCCAAGCTGGTAGCAATGCAGAGAGCTGGGCTCGAACCCAGCATCTCCTGCATTAGTGGCGAGCGCCTTGCCCACTGCGCCACTTAGCCGCAAAGGTTAACCTTCTGTAGTGCGGTAGTGAAAGGGTTAACATGACCCTTTCATGTTCATTGTATTGTATGTTCAAATTTTTTTATAAAATAAAATAAAAACTCTAACTCTAACTTAACCTTACTGTGATGCACTTGTCTTAATATACTAACCTACACACTGTAGCACTCAACACTTTGATGAAGATTGTTACTCAGCTGATAGAGTTGTACCCTTCCTGATGACTTGTCGTACAGAACTTGTAAGTCGCTTTGGATAAAAGCGTCAGCTAAATGACTAAATGTAAATGTTCATGTTTATGTTCATGTGTTTATGTCCCCGCCCCCCTCACCTTGTGCGGCCGGGTCGTCGTGCGCGGCGCGGCCGATGAGCTCCTCCCCGCGGGCACAGAGGGCGGAGAAGGACGGCAGCAGCTTGTCCAGCTCCAGGCCGGCCACCCGGTGGTCCGTCAGCTGCTCCCGGATCTTCTCCACCTCCGCCGCCACGGGGGGAGGCTGACGCAGCCGCTGCACCGCCCCCTCCAGGGTCTCCAGCAGGGGGTCCATCTTGTCGTGGAACTGAGGGGGAGAGAGAGGGGGACGCAGGGGGGGGGGGGGAGAGTTATGTCCGTGCGTCGCTGCGTTTGGGTTTGACGGGAACGGGATGTATTGAAAGCGGGAAAATACAGAGATGTTACTGAAGTACAGTGGTGGAAAGTAACTAAGTATTTCTACTCAAGTACTTGAGTACAACCGTCTGCAGTGTGGTAGTGACAGGTTAACCATCTGTAGTGTGGTAGTGAAAGGTTAACCTTCTGTAGTGTGGTAGTGAAAGGTTAACCTTCTGTAGTGTGGTAGTGAAAGGTTAACCTTCTGTAGTGTGGTAGTGAAAGGTTAACCTTCTGTAGTGTGGTAGTGAAAGGTTAACCTTCTGTAGTGTGGTAGTGACAGGTTAACCATCTGTAGTGTGGTAGTGAAAGGTTAACCTTCTGTAGTGTGGTAGTGAAAGGTTAACCTTCTGTAGTGTGGTAGTGAAAGGTTAACCTTCTGTAGTGTGGTAGTGAAAGGTTAACCATCTGTAGTGTGGTAGTGAAAGTTTAACCTTCTGTAGTGTGGTAGTGAAAGGGTTAACCTTCTGTAGTGTGGTAGTGACAGGTTAACCTTCTGTAGTGTGATAGTGAAAGGGTTAACCTTCTGTAGTGTGGTAGTGACAGGTTAACCATCTGTAGTGTGGTAGTGAAAGGGTTAACCTTCTGTAGTGTGGTAGTGAAAGGTTAACCTTCTGTAGTGTGGCAGTGAAAGGGTTAACCTTCTGTAGTGTGGTAGTGAAAGGTTAACCTTCTGTAGTGTGGTAGTGAAAGGTTAACCTTCTGTAGTGTGGTAGTGAAAGGGTTAACCGACTGTAGTGTGCTAGTGAAAGGTTAACCTTCTGTAGTGTGGTAGTGAACGGGTTAACCTTCTGTAGTGTGGTAGTGAAAGGTTAACCATCTGTAGTGTGGTAGTGAAAGGTTAACCATCTGTAGTGTGCTAGTGAAAGGGTTAACCTTCTGTAGTGTGGTAGTGAAAGGTTAACCTTCTGTAGTGTGCTAGTGAAAGAGTTAACCCTTTGTAGTGTGCTAGTGAAAGAGTTAACCCTTTGTAGTGTGGTAGTGAAAGAGTTAACCCTTTGTAGTGTGCTAGTGAAAGGTTAACCTTCTGTAGTGTGGTAGTGAAAGGTTAACCTTATGTAGTGTGGTAGTGAAAGGTTAACCTTATGTAGTGTGCTAGTGAAAGGTTAACCTTCTGTAGTGTGGTAGTGAAAGGTTAACCGTCTGTAGTGTGGTAGTGAAAGGTTAACCTTCTGTAGTGTGGTAGTGAAAGGTTAACCGTCTGTAGTGTGGTAGTGAAAGGTTAACCTTCTGTAGTGTGCTAGTGAACGGGTTAACCTTCTGTAGTGTGCTAGTGAAAGGTTAACCTTATGTAGTGTGGTAGTGAACGAGTTAACCTTCTGTAGTGTGGTAGTGAACGAGTTAACCTTCTGAAGTGTGGTAGTGAACGGGTTAACCTTCTGTAGTGTGGTAGTGAAAGGTTAACCATCTGTAGTGTGCTAGTGAAAGGGTTAACCTTCTGTAGTGTGGTAGTGAAAGGTTAACCGTCTGTAGTGTGGTAGTGAAAGGGTTCAAATGTGTTATGTTTGGTTTCAGTAACATCTCTGCAATGCACTTTCAACATGTCACCCATGTCTGTGGCACAGGGAGGAGGTCTGGGCTAAATCTACCACACAAGAAGGGAGAGTCATCAAACCACACGTGGAGGAGCCGCTCTAACGGGATCAGGGACGCACTACGGACAACAGAGGGAACGAGGTGTCATTTCTACTGAGGGCTGGATTTTTTTGGACACAACGGATTTCCTCTTGGTACCACAGGAGACATCCGTACTACACAGTGGGACTCTCCTAGGACCAGTCGTACAGACTTGGATGAAGCTTTAGTCCCAGGCTTATAGAGACATCTTTCCTCTTTAGAACACATTTTCTCAAGACTCAGACTAGGGCTTAATCCAAGTCCCAGGAGGGAGGGGGGGGGGGGGGGGGGACAGTTTATGCGTCAAGTCTGTGTTTAGTTTTTAGTCACTTAGGGCTGGTCGACACTACAAGATTTTAGGACCAGATTTCGGCAATAAGACTTTTTTGAACACTTTGTGCCTGTTTGTGTTGCTTTACATTCTTTTGTATTAGTATTTCAATTTCAATCTTTTAACTTCAATGTCTTTTGTCGTTTGTGTAAAAAGGGAAAATATCAATAAAAATATCAAAATAAAATAAAAAATAAGACTTTTTTGAAATTTTGGTTAGAAAAGGTTATAAATAGGGATGTCCCGATCCGATCACGTGATTTTCAGAAGATCGGAATCGGGAAAAGAAAATCGGGAGTTAAATTTCTTTTTGGTGCACCATTTTTATAAGTGAAAAAAAGAAGCTATATATACATGCTGGATATAATGGATATACTGTTAAAAAAAAACGCCTTCAGGTTCAACTTGCATTTTTTCTTTTCTTTTTTCTTAATGCATTGCCGAAAGATCGGATCGGGAAAAATCGGTATCGGCAGATACTCAAAATCACATGATCGGGAGCAAAAAAATGCAATCGGGACATCCCTAGTTATAAAATAAGGAAAATATCCATTCGTCCATTTTCAAATATGGCCTATTATTTGGTCTGTTCGCCCTGGAGGGGGCGGCGGTGTGTAGCCGGTACTCGATTAGCGACAGAAATCCTGTAGTGTGAGCCCAACCCAGAGTGGCGGTCAGCGGTCCGGTGTCGGTGGTCTTACCTCCACCAGCTGGGTGTTTGTAGAAGAGCAGTGACCATGGAGGAAATGGTGATGGTGAGACACACAGCACACCCACAATGAACGAGGGATGGGATGGAGGGATGGAGCAAACCAGGGAGGGAGGGAGGGAGGTGATCGAGGAGTGCAGGTGGGTGAGAGACAGTGGGTATTAGGGGGTAACAAGGTGGAGAGAGAGAGGGACGGGGAGGGGGTGGAGGTGAATCGTTTAGGATGGATGGAGGGATGAGGAAATGCAGATGGGGGGGGGGGGGGTAGGAGTGATATAATTTGGTTCAGTTTGATGGGGTGGGGGGTGGGGTGGGAGGTGGAGAAAACGATAACAATGTGTTAAAAATCGGTGACATGCAAACAGTACAAGTTGCCGGGCAACCGGGGCGCCGACAGTGGCAACAGTCGGCCTGCCAATCAAACCCCGATCTGATGAAATGAGGTGCATGAATGTCTCTATAAGAAAACTACGGTGAAGATATGGTGTTAATAATACAGTAAAGATATGGTGTGAATAACACAGTAAAGATATGGTGTGAATAACACAGTAAAGATATGGTGTGAATAATACAGTAAAGATATGGTGTGAATAACACAGTAAAGATATGGTGTGAATAACACAGTAAAGATATGGTGTGAATAATACAGTAAAGATATGGTGTGAATAATACAGTAAAGATAAGTAAAGATATGATGTGAATAACACAGTAAAGATATGGTGTGAATAATACAGTAAAGATATGGTGTGAATAACACAGTAAAGATATGGTGTGAATAATACAGTAAAGATATGGTGTGAATAATACAGTAAAGATATGGTGTGAATAATACTGAATGATGGATTTGATTAAATCTTACCGAGGCAATCGATCTAGGCTGCGAAGCGTGACAAAATACTACTATGGTATCTATGGATTTTGGTGGAGATAATTTTCTAATTATATGACATTTTACACAATATATAATCCATATAATAGTCACAATTAGTAAGGAATTTGCACACACAAAAAAAAAACAATCTTTAACTGAACTAAAACATGGTCTTTTTAGTGCATCCAAAACACACACAAAGACGTAGACCGCATGCGGTTATCATTTAAAAAGGCCTTCTGTCTGATCCGGGACAAAAGAAACGAGCTTTAAAAACACAACAAGGACCTTCCCCAAACCAAGCGGTAGCTGCATCCATCCCCCCCTCACCTGTGCGGACTGCGACATGGCCTCGTCCAGGCCCGCGGCGCGGCCCTTCACCTCCTCCTTGATGGCCAGGTAGCGCCTCTCCGCCATGGTCACACGCTGCCTCACGCCCGGCCCCTCCTGGAGGCTCAGCTCGGCCATCTGGGGCCCGATCTTCAGCAGCTTGTCGATGTGGGGCTTGTGCTCCGCGATGGACTCCCGCAGGAGCTGGAAGGCGGAAGGGAACGCGGAGAGAGGGGGATGATGATGTTAGCGGCGGGTCGGTCGGGACGAGGAGAGAATATTTAGTCGAATGAGAAATTAACTAGGAGCGATTCATCGATTTCATTACCATGCGGTGCCGTCTTCAACACCAACCAAGTGGAGAGATGACACACAATACCGTAATTTTCGGACTATAAGCCGCGCCTTTTCCCCCCATTTTTCGACCCTGCGGCTTATATAACGGCGCGGCTTATATGTGACTCGACGTGACCAAACCCGAAAATGTAAAAATCGAAATATTGCTTTTTTGACTGCATTGAAATGTTATTTATCTGTTCCCTTATTTGCTAAACTTAATACAACTTGTAAATGAGTTAATTCTTGTTATTTGTCCGACAGTATTGTGTCCCAATGCTAATTACATATGGTAATTAAACATTAAAACACCTGCGGCTTATAGTCCAGTGCGGCTTATAGTGCGAAAATTACGGTACATAAAATAATTCATGGAAATATACTAAAAAGCAATTTATGACCGGTAATAATCTCTCTGGCTGGTAGTTTTTTTTAAATCTAAAGCTAAAAAGGGTGAGGATACTCATTAAACATTTTGAAATATTCAATTGAAATAGATTTTTCTGGTAAATTAATGGTTAATGATTAATCGACTAATCGATAAAAGAATCAACTGCCCTGTCCCCCAACCACCGCCCTGTCCCGTCCCTCTGTCCCCCGCCTCCCCCAACCACCGCCCTGTCCCATCCCTGTCCCCAATGTCCCTCTGTCCCCCGCCCTCTCCCGTCCCTCTGTCCCCCGCCCCCTCTCCCGTCCCTCTGTCCCCCGCCCTCTCCCGTCCCTCTGTCCCCCGCCCCCTCTCCCGTCCCTCTGTCCCCCGCCCCCTCTCCCGTTCCTCACCCTTATCTGTTCCTGCTGCAGCCGCAGGGCGTCGGTGTCGATGGCCGCGGGGGGCAGCTGGGTGATGAGGGTCTCCGTCTCGCCCAGCCAGGGGTCCAGCTCCTCGTAGGTCTCCCAGAAGCGGGACACCAGGACCTGGGCCTGCTCCAGGGCCGAGAAGCGCTCGCTGTGGCTCCGGCCCACCGCCTCGTAGTGATCCCTCAGGCAGCCCGTCTTCACCTGGGGCACGAGGAGAGGGGGAGGGGGTAAATGTACAGGTCAATTAATGTTAGGAATTATCGTGACTTTAATGAATCTGTCTTTCTGACTCCTGTGTGTTGTTGTGTGTTGTGTGTTGTTTCCACCGGGCAAACAGACGACTGACAGACAGACAGATAAATGATAACATGAGCATACACACAAAAGCACCTATTACACACGTACACTGCTGCTATTTACACTGTAGAATAACTTTTTACATTTGATCTATCCACTGTCTTTTACTTTGTAAAAATACTGTAAAGTTTTCTTTTTTTTTGTGCTTGCATGTAATTTTAGCCATCTCAATTGTTAGTTTCATTATGCATTGTGTGTCGAGTACTGACTTTTAATAATTTTGTTTTGCAATAAAAATTGTTTTTGTATGTTTTTTTTGTGCGGACCCCAGGAAGACTACAGTAGCTGGTTGCTATGGCGCCAGCTAATGGGGATCCGTAATCAAATCAAAATCTAAATCTCTCTCCGCGTGGTCTCACCATCAGGGCGTCCCTCTGGGCGTCGCTGCAGGCCTCCAGGATCTCGTCCCGGGTGCCGAGCAGCTGGTCCACGGTGTCCTTGTGTCGGATGATGTCGATGTTGAAGGCCCTCTGCACCTGCATCTGGGCCACGGTCACGTCGGGCTGCAGGCTGAGGGGCCCCAGGGAGGTCAGCTTGCGCTCCGTCTCGCCCACCCAGGCCAGCTCCGCGTCCACCGCCTCCTCGTACTGGACAGGGGGGGGTTCATGTTTAGTAACGGTGTGAACACGCTGGCACTGATTCTCCAGAGTGACTGTTCCAATAGAGCAGTGGTTCTCAAACTACGGGTTGCGTAATGTTAATGTTATGGCAACATATTTAGCCTAAATATGCCTCATTTTATAAATGTGTATTGATAACATAGTGCCGTAATAACATTTTCTAATAAATATGCATGATCAAGTTCAACAACGTGTGCTTTTATTTTGATATTCCTTAATTCCACGTTGAAATTACGCGATAGATTAAGTGTGGGGTCCCCAAAAGAAATCCTAAATAAAATGGGGTCACGGTATGAAAAAGGGTTGAGAACCCCTGCAATAGAGTGAAGTAAAAATACTCTTAAAAAGGTGCTATGAATAACGTTCAGCCACTAGATGTCGCACTAGAGCACCGGCGTGTCATTAATCCAATCAATTGCATTCCAGGTGGGGAAATGGGAACATTTCATAACAACGTTAATTCTTTAAAAAAAAAACTTTATTCCACACCTTTCTAAAAGCTCTGTGGATGTATTATTTTTTACAAGATTACTCTACATAGAAATGTTATCTATAACTTCTATAGCACCTTTAACATAATGATAACAGGTTATCAACACCATAGCAGCGTTTAATAAAGATAAGTAGTTTAATATACAAAAGTTATTTGGTTCTTACATTGGAATACATTTTCTTACAGGTAGTTTGAAGACTTATTTCCATCAACTTCATACTATTTTGCACCATCACTCCTATGAAAGCCCATCCTCCTTCCATAAAAACCTGATTATTAATAATAATAATAATAATTCATTACATTTATATAGCGCTTTTCTCAGACTCAAAGCGCTTTTACAACGTATAGGGTTAGGGAAATTGCCTCCTTCACCACCACTGGTAGCACCCAACCTTGGGCTACGCAGGCTCAATGGCTGCCATACACACTGGCACCCGGCACACGTCACACTACACACAATGGCTGAACGGCTCAGGGGACAGGGATTGATATCAGCCAATTATTCTCAACATCAAACGGACTCGTGTTCAGAAACGAGCCGAAGTCGCCCGCCCGCCCGCAGTACCTGCTGTGACCTCTGGATGGCGGCCTGCACCAGCTGCACGCGCTGTGTGACCGTCTCGTCGGCCTGGCGGAAACGCTGGTTGGCGTCGGCGACCAGGCGGTCAAGGCCCTCGCGGGCGCGCCACGGCACCAGGTCGAGCAGGGCGCTGCCCACCTCGTTGACCGTGTCCAACACCAGCCGCTTCTCTGCCGACACCTTTTTCAGCTCCTAGAGGTTTCACACGGAAGGAGGAAGAAGAAGGAGAAGAAGAAGAAGTCTTTAATTGTCATGCAGCGAACACACACATGTAAGACTGGCGACACACAGGAACACACACACAGAAACACACACGCACGCATGCATGTTCATCAGTTCTGCATGTTTTGGAGAACATGCAAACTCCACACAGAAAGGCCCGGGTACCTGGCTACCCGCCAACCTGGTCCCCCAAGCGGGAATCGAACCCAGGACCTTCTTGCTGTGAGGCGACAGTGTTAACCACTACACCACCGTGCCGCCAGAAACAAGGAGATGGACTCCGAACTAGTAGGCAGGATGCAGCGAGTTGACTCTGTAACCTGTTGTTTCAGCTATAGCCGACTGACTCACCATCAGAGATAACAATAAAAAAAATTAAATATCTGTAGCATCTGTAACGGTTCATATTAGATCATGACAGCTGTTGCTGAGAGTGGTTTTACAGGCTACCGTACTTTACAGACAAATAAACAAACTTGCGGATACAGTACATGCATAAACATAAGCTCATCGCACACACACACACACACACACACACACACACACACACACACACACACACACACACATTAATACTTTATTTGGTTCCACAAATTATATTACAGGGAATCAAATATATCGGGGCCTAGCAGCACTGAACACTTAAGGGTACACATAGCACCTCCTTCTCCACGCGGCTAAGCTGCCAATAATAGCTGAGACAGAGCAATATTTGGCAATTTGTTTGGCTTTTCTTTTAGACATTGCAGCAATTCTCAGTCATGGTGTATTTATATACATGGCCAAGACTTCCGAATACAAGTACACTATATTACACTACACACACGCACACGCACACGCACACACACACACTCATGCACACACACACACCTTCTGTCTGTCCTGGTAGGCGGTGGGTGCGGCGTCGGGGTCCGCGCTGCTGAGCTCGGCCTCCACGGCGTCCAGCCACTGGCTGAGGTCCTGGTGGGCGGTGTGGAAGCGCGTGGACAGCTGCAGGGCCTGCTCCAGGGTGCGGAGGGCCTTGCTGCTGCAGCCCGTCATCTCGGCGTAGCGGCACTTGATGCCATCCAGCTTCTCCTGGATCAGGAGGACCTCCTCGCCTAGCGGGGGCGGGGCGGGACACACACAGCTCAGCATATTATTGAGTGAACATTCCTTTACTTACTTTTTAACTTACTTCTTAACCCTTTCACTGCCGCACTACCAAACGGTTAACCCTTTCACTGCGACAATACACAGGAGGTTATAACCCTTTCACTGCCACACAACAGCAGGTTAACCCTTTCACTGCCACACTACAGAAGGTTAACCCTTTACTAAAAGGGTAAAGGGTTACCCTTCTGTAGTGTGGCAGTGAAAGGGTTAATTACTGGGGAGCTCCCGTAGCTCTCCGCATATCTCGGCGCTATATTTCTGCGTCGGGAAAACCGTGCTCGTCACGGATCTGGGGGACACGAGTTCGATTCCCGGACCCGCCGTCATTTCTCAGAATGTCTTCCCCTGCTCTACATCCCATTTCAACCTGTTTCTGTCGGTCATGCTTGACCAGAAAAGCGATAAACGCAAAAAAATAAAATAAAAAAAAATAAAGTTAAAAAAAAAAAAAAAAAGGTTAATTACTTTTTTCTTTTTACTGTATGTAGCACACTCTCAGGGGCTCATACAGAAACAAGCATTGCATCATAAAGTATTCTGTATTTTGTTGTGACAAAATAATAAACAAACTTGAACTTGAAACACAGAGGTTGGAGGGCTAGCTAGAGAACTCAGCTCACACACACAGCGCACAGGTTGGAGGGCTAGATAACCATTTATCAAACCTTTGGGGTTCGTTAATGTAAATGTGCCGTACTGTAAACAAATACCTGTGTTTTTCTATTTCAGGAAATATTGATTGGAGTTCTCCCTTTTAAAATGCTACAGGCCATTAGCAGACACAAGATATCCAACAGTGGGCAGGGGTCCGGTAGCAGTGGGCCATCATATACAGGTCAGGATGAGAATCTTTACAGGGGACCTATTGTGAAAATACCTGTTTCCTGTGTTTTGCATTTAATTTTTACTGAGACATTTTTTTAATATGTGCATTGTGCCTTTTCTGCAGTTCAGCTGTGACCCTCCCTCTTGAACTGAGCCGTTCAGAATTGCAGCCACAATCGCTGTAGTTAATAAGACCTTGTATGCACGTATAATGTGCGTGTGAAGATATCTTGATAAAATGTGCGGCACCCACGTAAATCTTTTCTACCTAAAATTGAACCTAAACGTTTCTTTTAGGTTGTTTCTGGTAAGATTGCTATGCTATTGCTGTATCTTGAGTCATATTTTTATCAGTAACGTTTAGTCCGAAACTTAGATGTGAATTTTGCGTTACAGGCTCGTGCACCACTGCTAGATGTACGATAATTATGGTATTTGTACGATAAAAGCGACTTGCTTGTTACAGGCACAGAAACAACCTGTTGAGAACAGGACTGAAACAGAGGGGTATAGAGGTTGCTAGAAAGCATAATCTAATCTTTTTTTTGACACAAATGACGTTTAGGGGACCTCAAAGTCTGTTGAAAAGGACTCCAATATGTCCCCTTTAAGGGTCAAGGGTCACAGGTTACCTGTGGTCTGTTTGAGAAGAGCCTGTCCGTTCTTAATGGCCTGATCCACGGTCTTCTTCCTGCTCACTATCTCCTCGTTCAGAGACTGGAGAGAAGAGGGAGAAACAAGACAATTATCGTATAGAAGGAGACAATGACTCCGCCCCCTACAGGACTCTAGTACATCATACCTGTAATCTTTATCTGAGGGTCAATACCAGCTAATGTTACACCAATGGAACCATTTGTTCATTCATGGATATTCAGTATAATAACTAATAATCCCATCATCTGGACGAAAAACGCAGTTCAGCTGCATTCTGTTCAGTGTAGAATGTCATACCCGAATAGTTTTTAGCCATATTTATATATACATATTGATACTATGATATAAGATTTTGAATGACGGAAAATAATAATAATAAATAAATAAATAATAATAGAAGGACAAATTTATAAAATACAGTTACTGTAATGTGCATTCTGCCCTCCACATTTCCTGTGGTGCTTTTTTCCTATTGCTAGGTTTTTAGTGAGTTTTTCCTTACCTTCGCGTGGGGTATGTCTGTACATTCTATTTGGGATTTCCTGGTGTTTTTGTCTTTGTTTTTGATTTATTGTGATGTTTCTTCTTGACTTGTTTAAAGAAGACGTGTCCGGCCCATGGGGACATTAACGTGTGTTGTCGGCCCTTACAAATACATTGTATTTAATTAGTGTGTGTGTGTGTATGAGGTCGTACCAGGGTGTGTTTGTGCTGCAGGGTCAGTATCTGAGGCTCGTAGCTCTGCACGGAGACCTGCGACAGCCTCTGCCCCACCTCCGCCAGCCAGTTCAACACCTCCACCTCGTCCTCGCCGAACAGCTGGGCGTTGGCCAGCGCCTGCTCCAGCATGGCGGCGCGGCGCGAGCACCAGTCGGCCAGCTCCGAGTGGCCCGAGCGCACCGCCCCGACGCGCTCCCCTAGCCACGTGCGGTCGGCCGCACAGCTGAGGGGCGTCAGGGACTGGCTGAGGGACTCCAGGCGGTGGACGACGGCTCCTTGAGAGGACACGCCCTCTTGGAGGGCCTGGGGTGTGTGTGTGCATGCGTGTGTGTGTGTGTGTGTGTGTGTGTGTGTGTGTGTGTGTGTGTGTGTGTGTGGTGGGAGAAATCAATGGATGGAGGAAAAACAATGGGGGGAAAAACAACAGAAACAGAGAAACAAAAGGGTAAAAATGTGTGAACATGCAGATAAATAAATAATAAACATGAATATGAATGGAAAGTATGGAACAACTGAAAAGACATGACAACTTAAATCACAGAAAACATTTTAAAATCAAACAATTTGATGTCAACTCAAATGCATAAGTGAAGCAAGGAATCAAATCATAAAAGGGTAATGTTGGATTGTGAAATGAGTGTCTCTATGAGTGTCTCTATGTCCTCTCTATGAGTGTGTCTATGAGTGTCTCTATGTCCTCCCTATGAGTGTCTCTATGAGTGTCTCTATGAGTGTCTCTATTTCCTCCCTATGAGTGTCTCTATGTCCTCTCTATGAGTGTCTCTATGTCCTCTCTATGAGTGTCTCTATGAGTGTCTCTATGTCCTCTCTATGAGTGTCTCTATGTCCTCTCTATGAGTGTCTCTATGTCCTCTCTATGAGTGTCTCTATGAGTGTCTCTATGTCCTCTCTATGAGTGTCTCTATGTCCTCTCTATGAGTGTCTCTATGAGTGTCTCTATTTCCTCCCTATGAGTGTCTCTATGAGTGTCTCTATGTCCTCTCTATGAGTGTCTCTATGAGTGTCTCTATGTCCTCTCTATGAGTGTCTCTATGAGTGTCTCTATTTCCTCCCTATGAGTGTCTCTATGAGTGTCTCTATGTCCTCCCTATGAGTGTCTCTATGAGTGTCTCTATGTCCTCTCTATGAGTGTCTCTATGAGTGTCTCTATGTCCTCCCTATGAGTGTCTCTATGAGTGTCTCTATGTCCTCTCTATGAGTGTCTCTATGAGTGTCTCTATTTCCTCCCTATGAGTGTCTCTATGAGTGTCTCTATGTCCTCTCTATGAGTGTCTCTATGAGTGTCTCTATGTCCTCTCTATGAGTGTCTCTATGAGTGTCTCTATGAGTGTCTCTATGAGTGTCTCTATTTCCTCCCTATGAGTGTCTCTATTTCCCCTTTGCAACTGCAAGCGTCCCTTCTCTTTGATCACGCAGGGAGGACGTTGTATCACGTTATGGTTACTATTTCATGCTAATTCTACGTCTAGTTTTATGATTATTGCTGTAAATGAGAGCTATGTGATCCGAGCGCATGTGGTGTTGAAGTGGCGTAGAGTGTACAGCCAAGGGATGCAGTATTTTGATCCACAGAGTATTATCGATCAATTGAGGCGCCTCTCATTTGTGACTGGGGTCCGAGCGCATGTGGTGTTGAAGCAACATAAGAGCATAGAGCTAATGGATACAGTATTAACAACTTGTTAATTCATAGAGCATAGAGCTAATGGATACAGTATTAACAACTTGTTAATTCATAGAGCATAGAGCTAATGGATACAGTATTAACAACTTGTTAATTCATAGAGCATAGAGCTAATGAATTCAGTATTAACAACTTGATAATTCAGCTAATGGATTCAGTATTAACAACTTGATAATTCAGCTAATGGATTCAGTATTAACAACTTGTTAATTCATAGAGCATAGAGCTAATGGATACAGTATTAACAACTTGATAAGTCATAGAGCATAGAGCTAATGAATTCAGTATTAACAACTTGATCATTCATAGCTAATGGATTCAGTATTAACAACTTGATAATTCAGCTAATGGGTTCAGTATTAACAACTTGTTAATTCATAGAGCATAGAGCTAATGGATACAGTATTAACAACTTGATAATTCAGCTAATGGGTTCAGTATTAACAACTTGTTAATTCATAGAGCATAGAGCTAATGGATACAGTATTAACAACTTGATAAGTCATAGAGCATAGAGCTAATGAATTCAATATTAACAACTTGATCATTCAGCTAATGGATTCAGTATTAACAACTTGTTAATTCATAGAGCATAGAGCTAATGGATACAGTATTAACAACTTGATAAGTCATAGAGCATAGAGCTAATGAATTCAGTATTAACAACTTGATCATTCATAGCTAATGGATTCAGTATTAACAACTTGTCTATTATATACAAATATTATGTCTGCACTTTATGCATTGCTTATATTCTGTCAATTCTCTGCTCATTTTATGCCCGTCTATATTTATGCCAATTTTATGCTCATGTTATGCCTATGTATATTTTGCGTCTACATTACTGCTGTGAAGCACTTTGGGCTACAGTTCTGGTATGAAAGATACAATACAAACAATGTTTATCATTATCATCATTATTATTATTATTATTATTATTACTACCAACTGTACGTATGCCAGTATCTCTCGAAGGCCTAGTTCACGACGGGGACCCTGGAAGTGATTTCTCTCGGCTGTGACTTAGTATTTAGTTTAGTATTTTACTTAGTATTATCAGAACCCTTTCCCTAAGATCAACAGCTGTGAGAGCCTCCCAAGGACGTAAACACGCATGTAAACATGTAAAACGACACGGTACCTTGTGCTTGGTGATCTGCTGGGTGATCTTGGCGGTCTGGGTTCCCATGGGCTCGGCGGAGCTCAGGCGCCTCTCTGTGGCGCTCAGCCAGTCGCCCAGCGGCTCCAGGGCCTCGTGGAACTGAAGGGCCAACACCTGCAGCTCCTCCAGCTGCCTCTGCCTGGAAGGCGAGAGTGGGAGAGTGTGAGGAAGAGGAAGGGGGAGGCGAGAGGGTGAGGAAGAGGAAGGGGGAGGCGAGAGTGGGAGAGTGTGAGGAAGAGGAAGGGGAGAGGGGGAGAGTGTGAGGAAGAGGAAGGGGGAGGCGAGAGTGGGAGAGTGTGAGGAGGAGGAAGGGGAGAGGGGGAGTGTGAGGAAGAGGAAGGGGGAGGCGAGAGTGGGAGAGTGTGAGGAGGAGGAAGGGGAGAGGGGGAGTGTGAGGAAGAGGAAGGGGGAGGCGAGAGTGGGAGAGTGTGAGAAAGAGAAAGGGTGAGGCCGTTTGAGCCTCATAAGATAAGGTAAGAATACATTTTATTTTCCCAGAGGGGAACATTTACTAGGAACATCAGTGCCGCATCAGTCTGCGATAACGGTGTAAACAAAGAAGAAAAAGATATATATATATATACAATCATTCATTTATTCAGTTAGTAAAAATGACTTAATATGACAATGCATAGAGACATACAACCATAATTCATAAGTAGGTAAACTAATTTCAAAAGCTTCAAAAAGCTTCATATTGCACCTTTCCCTTGAATTGCACCTTGCCCTAATTCAATTGCAGCCAGATTTGGACTTGGACAAGATAGAGGTGACAGTCCACTGTTAAGTGGCACCTCAAAGGAATAGACCTCTAGTGTTATTTACTGTAGGAGAGCGATGGATGTAGGAAGGAAGGAGAGCTTGTAGCGGTTGCTCTTGTATCTACTTGCTCTGAACCGTCTCCCTGAGGGAAGAACTTCCTATTCAGGATATGGATGTCAGATGTCGTTCAGATCCTTACAGATTATGAAAGTAGATCATGTACACTTTCAAATTATGCTTATTTGAATGTTGTTAAACCTCAAGTCTCAAAGCAGAGACATTTGAGAGATTGTCTGCTATTTAACACCTTGGCAATCAGGTACTAAGTGTGAACAATAGGTCTTAAATCCACCCCTAACCACTCCCCCACTGGATTAGCTGTTATTTGTCAGTGACTCAACTGTACTTGGGTGGAAATAGCTGATATACAAGCTGAACTACAAGCGCTCCCTTGTAGTTAAAAAGTAACCTAAAACCTTGCAGTTTTTAAGCCAATAGAGATATTCAGACAGATAACTATATAACTATATCAATAAAGGAATATCTTATCTCTTATCTTATCTTAGTTCCGAGATGTTTAATGTTATGTACGTATAATCTAATTGGTGGATTCAAATAAAGCGTTTAGTTTACTGTATTGCATCGCAGTATGAAATTAATGTTAGAGAACATTTAGCAGCAAAAACATCTCTGAAGAAAACACGGATGTGTTCAATATGTTTATAAAGATGATCCGTGTCTCCGGTAACTTCCTGTTTGAAGACTATATGGTCCTTATCTGAGCAGCACCGGCCCTCCTCTGAACAGGTTTAGCGCGTGGACTCTCATGTTAGACTGTGTTTATAGATGAAGCAACAGTGTTTATGTTTGTGTGTTTATGTTTGTGTGTTTATGTTTGTGTGTATATGTTTGTGTGTTTATGTTTGTGTGGTATGCATCTGCTTTGTGTTTGTCTGGTATGCATCTGCTTTAGACATTATACAGCTGTGTAAATACTTCAGACGTCTATATTGAAGGAAACCTTGCGTTCTACCATCTAATTTAGGAACTTGGGGGGGGGGGGGGGGGGGGAAGCGTGTGTGCGCGTTGAATTGTCTGGATTCAGGAGGTACTGCAGGTTTCATTCAAATTCAAACAATGAAAAACTTGTGGCATGAAAATATTGTACCATCCAACCTGTTGACGAGTGAATGAGAACGTTCTGTCATCAATCAGCAAGTAAACTGACTTTTTATTCAAATGTTTATTTAAAGAAATGTTTCCTACCCTGGTGTGTAAGTGTGTACCTTGCATGTACATAAGAGTATGTGATATATAGGATATATGATACATAATAGTATGAGATATATAGGATACATGTACATAAGAGTATGTGATGTATAGGATATATGATACATAAGAGCAAGGCTTGACATTAACATTTTGGCTCACCAGCCACTGTGGCTAGTGGTTTTCCAAAGTCACTAGCCACTCAGCATTTTCACCAGCCAAAAATCCCTGCGCTCGCACCCCCACCCAAAAAGTAATAAATATAGGTTTTGGACAATGTAACTGCATGCATTTGTAATAATAAGATGTTATTTGAACAGAAACATCTAAAATAACATCTAATCCAAAATGTCAGTAGTGTGGTGTGTGCTAAAATAACATCTAATCCAAAATGTAAAATAACATCTAATCCAAAGTGTCAGTAGCGTGGTGTGTGCTAAAATAACATCTAATCCAATAACATCTGTCCCCACCCGTCCATCCCACCCACCCAGACGGTCACACTTTACATTCTCTGTTCCTGTGTAGCTATTTGTGTAACGACAGTATAACAAGTATTATACAACAGGCAGGTCCGATCACGCATTGCGATTGGTCGACGAGAGCGTTCTAAAAACCGTGATTCGTGATACACTCACGGTTAAAACACCATGAATATACCGCTGCGCTGGCTTTGGAATGTTGTAGAAAGTTTCAACTGCCATTCATCAAACGGAGACCGTCAACATGACCTACTCCGCGTTTGATTTAACGTTCCCCGTTAACTATAAACGAGTGGATAGATATAGAGGACGGGCCTACATCTAACGGTATTCATAAAAACAGCATTATTAGACGGTTAGGTGGCCGAGCGGAGATTGCGTTCGTCACCAGCCCCGGAGCTGAGCTGGATTTGCCTGTTCGAATCCAGCTCACAGCTCCGGGGTTGTCACCAGCTTGGCTGGCCGTCTGCACTGATACAATTGGCTGTATCAGAGGGTGGGAGAAGCTGGCGGGGTGGGTCCGGGTCGTTGTAAACAGCGACTCCTACAGTTCGGTCGGGGCTAAGCGCGGATTGGACGTGAGGGGGATAGTGTGATCCTTCCACACGCTACGCCCTCTCAATGAGAATCCGCGCTGCCAGGTGAAAAGAAGCGGTGATTGGCTGGACGTGTGTCGGAGGAAGCACGTGGTAGCCTCCACTCTCCCAGATGATCTGACTGTGGGGGGTAAGTGCGCAGCGACCAGGAAGGGACTGGGAATTGGCATACGACTAACATTGGGATGGGAGAAAAATCGGAGGAAAATGGAGGGGGAAAAAGACCAATAATAAAAAAAAAAAAAAAAAAAAAAAGCATTATTAGACGTGCCAATCCAATGACAGATGAGCTGGACGCGCTGGAGAAAAGCCGCAATTAATCCTTCAACACCACCAAGTCGACGGCCTGGGCATTGAACTTGAACTGTCCGAGGTGTCGACTTTCGCTTGCATTAGACTAATACATCATTTGTTTGCGAAAAGGTCACCCGCCAAAGTGGCTGGTCAGAGTGACGGAGTTACACGCCACTGCCGAATTCTACCCGCATTTGGTGGGTGGCGGGTGTTAATGTCAAGCCCTGCATAAGCGTATGTGATATATAGTTTATAATGATACATAAGAGTATGCGATATATAGGATACATGTACATAAAGAGTGTGTGATATATAGGTTATATGACACATAAGAGTATGTGATACATAGTAAACATGATACAAAAAGAGTATGTGATATATAAGTTATATGAAACATAGAGTATGTGATATATAGCTTATATGAAACATAAAGAGTATGTGATATATAGGTTATATGAAACATAGAGTATGTGATATATAGCTTATATGAAACATAAATAGTATGTGATATATAGGTTATATATATAAAGAGTATGTGATATATAGGTTATATGATATATAAAGAGTATGTGATATATAGGTAATATGATATATAAAGAGTATGTGATATATAGGTAATATGATATATAAAGAGTATGTGATATATAGGTTATATATATAAAGAGTATGTGATATATAGGTAATATGAAACATAAAGAGTATGTGAGACATAGTAAACATGAGAGGGTAATTCTACCTGCCGCCAGCCTTGCCCAGCAGCTCAGTCCACCTCTCCCCCAGACTGTGGAGTTGGGTCTGGATCTTGTCCCGGTCCTGGTGGTCTGCCGTGGCCGCGATCCTCTCCCCCTCCGCCTGGATCATCTCCACCGTGGGCCTGCGGTCGTCCAGCAGCCTCTGGAGGAGCTGGGGAACGGGGAGACACACAGACACACACACAGGGCTTTGTTATGGACGCAGTATTCCATGAAGCTACAGCCCCAGGCCTCAAGTGGGTTGCGGGGGGAATGTTTCTGGTGGCTCCCCACATGTGACAAGGGTACTAGGATTTCATAACTAGGATTTCATAAAGAAACTACTGTTATTCAGACTGGGTGGCATGGCGAGACTCCACTCCTAAAATCTGGCGTCTTCGGCTCGAAATGTTTGAAAACCTCTATTATAGAGTATGAGTATAAATGGTATATGCAGTCTTTAGGGCTACACCAACAACAACAAACACAGGGCTAGATCCACAAAGAATGGATTGCACAGTGCTAGTTGCACCCTACTTACAATTCATTATAAATTGAAAATGGGGGACCCTGGTGTAAACAAGACGAAAGTCTTTCTCTGGTCTGCATCCCCTTAACAATTGTGTGTATTGAGCCTTACTGTATTGTACCCATTCTGCAATCTGTTCATACAATTTTCAATCAATCAATTCATAATGAATTGTAAGTAGGGTGCAACTAGCACCGTGCAATCCATTCTTTGTGGATCTAGCCCACAGTATATATACAGTTAAATATGAGCCAGAATGAGTAAGAAAAGAAAGATAGTACCAACTCATTCTACTGTATGACATATTAGATTTAGATTAAAATGTATTGCCATTATACAGCACAAGTACAATACGACGTAAAGAAGTTTGGCATCCAACCAGAGTGCCATTGTTAACAGTAAACTGAAATTGTTGGAGCCATATTGCTTATTATTTAAATGTTTTCTTTTTGACCATCATGTGTTGATATTTAGATTTAAACTTATTCTATATTCTATATTGTGTATATTATGTTTATAATGAAACAGAATGATGGCTCCCCCTATTGGTATGGAAATGGTAGGCCTAATGGTTAGCTAATATACAATGTATTGTGAAGGTAAACAGTTTTGCACACATTCATCTAGTTTGACAGTTATTGAGAGTGAATGAGTTTGAATCCAGCCACCGGTGATGTCATCGAGGACATTCAACCCTTGTGTTGTGTTAATCTGTTTTTGAGTCTTTGGACATGTGTGAGATTACAGTGTATGTGCAAAATAAATCAGCGTTGTTTTTTGGGTGAAGTGTGCCTTTAAATCTGCCAATCGATCAGTCAAAGCAGTATGAATGTACAGGGATGGATTTTCTTTGCACAAAATGTTAACATTCCACATTTCAGTCCCCCCCCCCCCCCCCCCCTCCCCTCCTTCCATACTGTGTCCTACTTTCTGTCCTAAGCCAGTGGCAGCCACTCAGAGGAGACCCTGGAATGCGTGTATCCATAGCTTCCTCTCTCCCCTGACCCCCATGTGACTCCGCTATCCGTCGCGGATGTACATGTAAACAGGCGTGATTGATCGCTGGCCGAGTCCACTCCGCACTTACGCACACAAACGCGGGAAGTGTGTTTTGGATAAACAGGGAAAAGCTGAGTGCATGTGTGTGTGTGTGTGTGTGTGTGTGTGTGTGTGTGTGTGTGTGTGTGTGTGTGTGTGTGTTATCGGACTCTCAGTTTCTCTGAAAACAATAGTAATCCCCCTGTCTGTGTATGTATGTGAGTGTGTGTTTGAGTTGCCAACCGGGTTTTTTTTTTATGCCAGGAGGACGGATCATTGTGACAGTGTGTGTGTGTGTGTGTGTGTGTGTGTGTGTGTGTGTGTGTGTGTGTGTGTGTGTGTGTGTGTGTGTGTGTGTGTGTGTGTGTGCGTGTGTCCCAGTCACATTATGGAGGACATCTGAATATAAGCTGGTCAAGCTAAAGGCGGTGGCAGAGAGGAGGATGAGGAAAAAGCTGGATGCTATACTGGAAAACCCCTCCCACCCCCCTCTATGAGGAGCTACGCAGCCAGGATGAGGAGCACATTCAGCCATAGACTTATCCCCCAACGACACACCACAAATCTCCTCTGCCAGTCTTTTGTGCCAGTAGCCATCGGGCTGCACAACCGTGGGCACGCACTGCTGCCAATTGCTGGAGAACTAACGGCTGGTGAACTTGAGAACTGTTAGTACTGTCTGACTCTTAATAATAAACACTGCACAGACTCTGGCGCAGTGTGTTACTATGGTTTGGACCATGTATACCATCATCCCTATTACAACTGTCTGATTGAATCCTGCCAGCATCTACTGTTCACTACTACAACTGTTATCACTATTATCATTACTACTTGCACCTTGTTCTATGTTCTATTATTATTACTACCTATCCTACCTGTACCCCCCCCCCCCCCCCCCCGCCCCCCCCCCCGCCCCCCATGCTGCTATGACACTTGAATTTCCCCAAGGGGATTATTAAAGGATCACTTATACTTATAAATAGTTCAATTCAGCCCATCTAGAAGAAAGTTGATCTTCATGAATATTAACTTTAATAAGTTTGATCCCCCGTATTGAACTAGGTCAGCTACATTTATCACAAATAAGGTCATGAAATGAGTCAAATCTCTCAGTCTTCTCATATCACATCCCTTCGTCCGTCCCCCTTTCCCTCACATGTGCTGTAAATAAGAATAGGTTCTTAGTCAACTTCCCCTAAGGGGTTAATGAAATGAAATGAAATATATCTGTCGCTCCCTTTTCTATCAACCATCCCTCCATCCCTGTCCCCTCTAACCTTCTATCCATCCATCAATCTTTTCATCCACCCATCCCTCCGTCATTCAATCAATCCCATCCATTCCTCTGTCCCATCTAACCTTCTATCCATCCCTCCGTCTCTCCTTCCCTCCCTCCCTCCCTCCCTCCATCCCCTGCTCACCTTCTGTTCCTGGATCTGGGCCTTGACCACCCGGTACTCTGCGGACGGAGGTTTCTGATTGGCCACCAGCTCCTCTGTGTCACTCAGCCAGCTCAGCAGAGGCTCCAGGGCATCCTGGAATTTCCCACAATGCAACAGGGCCTCCTGAAGCTGAGCGATGCGCTCTGCCACCTGTAGAGGAGAAGGACCAGGGTCGCTTTAGCGGAGGAGGTCAACAACTCACACAACAAGATATACACGTGACCACCAGGGGTCATCAGGAAGTGGATGACGCAAAGTCAATGGGGTCAAGCCCCTGTCTGTTCAAGCTGACTGAAACAAGCTGAAACCTGGTTCCCAGTGCACACGATATATATCGTTTTCAGTTAGTTTCGGTCAGCGTGTACAGACAGGGGCTTGGCCCCATTGACTTTGCATCAGTTTGTGGCTAACGAAGCGGCGCTGCGGGTGTCCACACTATGAATTGAAAATGGGGGACCCTGATGTAAACAAGACAAACGTCTTTCTCTGGTCTGCATCCCCTTAACACTTGTGTGTATTGAGCCGTACTGTATTGTACCCATTCTGCAATCTGTTAAATAAAGTTTTCATTCATTCATCCAGTATGAAGGACACCGTGGTCCGTGCCGAGAAAGGACTCTACCGACCAGACAACATCAGTGGTGAGTAGTGTACAGGGTGTGAACTATCCCTCTAAACTGGTTGAAGAGAAGTGACTGGAATGTCCGATTGAGTCTTCCTCTGTGCCTCCGACCTGAGCCGTCACACATTGAAGACGCCAACGGTAACATGCGGTTCATATGAAGCTCAGAAACCCTCCCCCATCATGTCTATTTCATTATCTATTCTATTTTATTCTATTATTACTTGTATTTTTTGCACAATCAAGGCGGGCATGGCCACCTTCATTTCACTACATGTCTCGTGTATGTATGTGACTAATAAATCACTTGAATCTTGAATCTTGATCTTCTGTGTTTCCCCAGGCCCGGGTCATCAAAGGGTTAGGAGGAGAACAATAGACCACATTGCCTTTGCATCGTTATCAGCACACAGGAGGATTCTGTTGGAGTGGAAGAGTCACCATCAGCCCCCAAAGAGTCCCTATGGCTCAAAGACCTCATGTTCTTTTTACATTTGGAGAAAATTAAGTACGACCTAAGGGGGTCTAGTGAAAGGTTTGAAATAGTTTGGGGCCCTTTTATTGATTACATAGCTAAGCTAAAGCTACAGGACAAATTAGGAGGAAAGGATGGGTGTGTGATAAGTGTTTTTTTTTTTTTTTTTTTTTTTTACTTTATTTTTTTTGCGTTTATCGCTTTTCTGGTCAAGCATGACCGACAGTTGTAGAGTGAAACGGGAGGGAGAGCAGGGGAAGACATTCGGCAAATGACGGCGGGTCCGGGAATCGAACTCGGAGTCAACCAGAACCGTGACGCAGCACGGCTCCTCCCGACGCAGAGATAGCGCCGAGATACGCGGTGAGCTACTGGAGCCCCCCCTGTGATAAGTGTTTTTATGTTGTTATCTGTTTGGTTATTTCTTTTGGTGTGTATTTGTAGGATTAGGTAGGACTGGGGAGGGGGGGGGGGGGATACAAAATGTGCCATTTAATATGTATTGTATTTCATTGTACCGTAATAATTAATAAATACAGAAAAAAAGAAAAAAAGAAAAAAGAAATCCCACACAATCCATAGTAATCCCATTACATCGTCTCCATGGACTTGGTATACACCACAGCGTATTTGATGTCGAAGCACCATAGAGCATACAGCCAAACCGAAACAGTATTAAAGCGCGACTGTGATCCGAGCGTATTGTTGTGTTGAAGCGACAGTCAAGAGATACAGTATATTATAATACATTATCGATCAATCGAGGCGCCTCTCATTTGTGACTGGGGTCCGAGCGTATGTGGTGTCGAAGAGACATAAGAGCATAGAGCTAATGGATACAGTATTAACAACTCAATTCATTGCCACTAACCCTCTCCATCATCACTAACCCCCTCTTTAAATAAAGGTTTGAAATGAAAAGTCTGAATGTGGTGCTAAAGCAATGTCCAAATATGAGACAATTCAAACTGAATTATAAAGAAACGATGTTCACGAGGTACAGGGATGAGGACGGGATTTGACATCCACGGGTGTTTACATTTTAATTTTATTTCTTTCATGTTTTACATATATCATTTTTGTTTTTTGTTTTGCATATATATATATATATATATTTTGATTTTATATTGTTTGTATTTATTTACCTGTTCGAAATAAAGATTTCAATCAATCAATCAATCAATCAAAAGACACTGGTGCTTCCAGACACACAGCGCCACACACACGCAGAGCGCCGTACCCTCTTGTTGAGTGAGTTCCAGCGCAGGTTGGTGGTCTCCAGGTCGTGCTCCAGGGCCTGCGTGTCCGTGTGTTTGCCCGCGCTCTGGATCAGACCCTGGCCCACCGCGTTGGCATGCTGCAGCTTGGGCTGAATGCTGTCCACCTGCTGTCTCTCCACGGCCTGGTGGCACACAGAGACAAGGAGAGGGAGGGGCTTTAATAATAATAATAATAATAATAATAACTTTATTTGTATAGCACTTTTCATACAGAAGTTGCAGTTCAAAGTGCTTC
>NC_140168.1:24460219-24483087 GCF_963971535.1 Notolepis coatsorum | reverse complement strand
CACGCACACACTCACAGACAAACACATACATGTGTATAAATGCATACACACACCCACATGCACACACACACACACACACACACACACACACACACACACACACACACACACACACACACACACACACACACACACACACACACACACACACACACACACACACACACACACACACACACACACACACACACACACACACACACACACAGAGGCTGTTCCCTCCTACCTTGAACTCCTGGAGCTGCTGTTTGATGGCGTCCACCTCTGTGCCGACGACGGCCTGGGCGTTCAGCCCCTCCTCGGCCCGTCCCAGCAGGCCCTGCAGGTCGCCCACCAGCCCGTAGAACTCACGCACCTCTGGGCCGCCTGCTCGATCTGGTCCAGCCGGGCCTGGCCGCGCTCACTCAGCTGGGGGGGGGGGGGGCAGGAAGCAAGACGTGAGCGGAGGAGGACATTAGGACATTAATGAAGAATGAATGAGACAACCAGGGTAGGTCTGGTTTCAAGGGAGACAGAGAGGGAGAGAGGGAGAGAGAGAGACAGAGAGGGAGAGAGGGAGAGAGAGAGACAGAGAGGGAGAGAGAGATGGAGAGAGAGAGAGAGAGAGAGAGATGGAGAGAGAGAGAGAGACAGATAGAGAGAGAGAGAGAGAGAGAGAGACAGAGAGGGAGGGAGAGAGAGACAGAGAGGGAGAGAGATGGAGAGAGATAGAGATACAGATAAAGAGAGAGAGAGAGAGAGAGAGATACAGATGAAGAGAGAGAGAGAGAGAGAGAGAGAGAGAGAGAGAGAGAGAGAGATGGAGAGAGATAGAGATACAGATAAAGAGAGAGAGAGAGAGAGATACAGATAAAGAGAGAAAGGGAGAGATGGAGAGAGGGAGACAGATATAGAGAGAGACAGAGAGAGAGACAGAGAGAGAGACAGAGAGGGAGAGAGAGGCAGAGAGGGAGAGAGATACAGATAGAGAGAGAGAGAGGGAGAGAGAGATGGAGAGAGAGACAGATAGAGAGAGAGAAAGAGAGAGAGTGAGAGAGAGACAGATAAAGAGAGAGAGAGGGAGAGAGAGAGATGGAGAGAGACAGATAGAGAGAGAGACAAAGATGGAGAGAGAGATGCAGATAAAGAGAGAGAGGGAAAGGGAGAGAGAGAGAGAGGATAGAGAGAGAGACAGAGGGAGAGAGAGATACAGATAAAGAGAGAGAGAGACAGAGGGAGAGAGAGATAGAGAGAGCAAGAGAGAAAGAGATTGAGAGATGGATAGAGATAGAGAGGGATGGGAGAGTGTGAGGGGGGGGGGGGGGGGGGGCACTTTTGAGACATTTGAGCGTCAAACACATAATTCCCTGCATTCCGGTGAACCATTTGTGCCTTTTCTGCATCAATTTATGTCTTTATTTATGTAACGGAAAAGACAATATTCAGGTACCCGCCGACACAAATATAATCTTTCTTCACCTCCCCTCCTCTTTCTACCTTTTTTACCCTACCCTCCAATCTCCCCCCAATCCCATCCAAGTTTGCTGCAGCTCAAAATGTATCCCTTTTGTAGCCTTTTATGTCCCCGTCTGTGTTTGTGTATTGTATGTTTGTTCTTGTTTTGCTGCCATTTTGGCCAGGTCTTGCTCGAAAAAGAGATCATTGATCTCAAGTGACTACCTGGTAAAATAAAGGTTAAAAAAAATAAAGATAATAATGGAATATAATGCAGTAAGGCTCTCAGGCATTCTGTATTGCTTTCAAATAAATATTATTTATTCTCCTGTATTATTATAGTTACAGGTAAGAAGGATATATTTCACACACGACTGTTGTTCCTCCTCTCCATCTAACCTCATAGTAAAATTTGCAGACGACACAACAGTGCTTGGCCTCATCAGAGGGAATGATGAGACCTCATACAGGAGGGAGGTTGAGCAACTAGTGGAGTGGTGCGATGGTCATAACCTTGCTCTCAACCCCACGAAGACCAAGGAGATGATCATCGATTTCCGCAGGACTGGTGACCTCAGCCACTCTCCACTCCTCATTGGGAATGAGGAGGTGGAGAGGGTTTCAAAATTTAAGTTTCTGGGCGTGACGATGTCTGATGACCTGTCCTGGGGGTCAGCATTGCCTCTGCTGTGGGCAAAGCACAGCAGCGCCTTTTCTATCTCAGGAAGCTTAAATGGGCTAAACTCCCACAGGGACTGATGGCCAACTTCTACCACTGCGCAGTAGAGAGTGTACTCACATACGGACTACTGGTGTGGTTTTCTAGCTGCACCAGGGCAGAGAAGGAGGCCCTCCACAGAGTGGTCAAGGCTGCGAGGAGGATCACTGGAGCTAGCCTCCCAGATATCTCCACAGTCTTTACCTCCCGCTGCCTACGGCGTATAAATAACATCTTACAAGACCAGTACCACCAGCACACCATCTCTTTCAACTGCTGCCCTCTGGTCGAAGGTATAGATCCATCCAGTCCGGAACCAGCAGACTGAACTGGTGAGATAAAATTTTTTGTGTATTTCCTCATAACTACAAAAACCCTGTTTGTGAAAACATCTCCTAATGTGTGTATGCCCTGCTTTTCCCATCTAGGGAATCTTATAGGTCGTTTTTCAATCAGGAGTGCATTGTTATTGAATAAGGGAGTATGATTATGCCATTTATGTGGGTTGCACATGCTATATCTTATGTTTGTATGCCAGTGGTGATGTTCCTAACAAATTTTCGTTGTACAACAATGACAAATAAAGATCTATTCTATTCTATTCTATTCTATATATAAATGTTTTGACCCCCTAATTATTTACCTCTTTTGGGGAGGGGGTTGTCTTTCATATTAGCTATATTTTTTTGAGGGGGACATATTTACATCTTAAATCTACATCTATGGAAACAACCACCACCACCACCTTCACCTTCATCACCATCACCACAACCTCCACCACCACCTCCACCTTCATCACCACCTCCACCTCCAACCATCCTTCTCCTCACCTTGCCGGCCTGTCGGCTGAGGGCCTCGGTCTCTCGTCGGAGGGCCAGCAGGTCTGGCGAGGAGCCTTCCCGGCGCAGCATGGCGCTGCAGTCGGAGCCGTGGCCGTCCAGCTCGGCCCTCAGGGTGGAGAGGCGGGACAGGAACCCACGCAGGGCGTCCGCCTGGGAGGCCAGCGAGTCGGCGTCGCGCCCCACGGGGCTCAGGGAGTCCAGCTCGTCATCCAGGTCGGCGAGGCGCGAGAAGACGTCCCGCACGTGAGACTGGACCTCCCCCACGCCCTGCAGACGAGACTCCAGGGTGGAGCAGCACTGCTCGATCTGAGGGGGGAGAGAGAGAGAGAGAGAGAGAGAGAGAGAGAGAGAGAGAGAGAGAGAGAGAGAGAGAGAGAGAGAGAGAGAGAGGAGAGAGAGAGAGAGAGAGAGAGAGAGAGAGAGAGAGAGAGAGAGAGGGGAGAGAGAGAGAGAGGAGAGAGAGAGATAGAGAGAGAGAGAGAGAGAGAGAGAGAGGAGAGAGAGAGAGGAGAGAGAGAGAGAGAGAGAGAGAGAGAGAGAGAGAAAGAGAGAGAGGGTTGAGAGAGACAGAGAGAGAGAGAGAGACGAGAGAGAGAGAGAGAGACGAGAGAGAGAGAGAGAGAGAGAGAGAGAGAGAGAGACAGACAGACAGAGAGAGAGAGGGGCAGAGAGAGAGATAGAGAGATGGAGAGAGAGCAAGAGAGAAAGAGATTGAGAGAAAGAGATGGAGAGAGATGGGAGAGTGAGAGAGAGAGGTGGAGAGTGAGAGAGAGAGGTGGAGAGAGAGAGAAATATGGAGAGTGAGAGATGGGGAGATAGATAGAGAAAGAGATGGGGAGAGAGAAAGATAGATTTGGAGAGAGGGGGTGATAAGAGATGGAGAGAGGGGGGAGAGAGAAATAGATGGGGAGAGAGAGAGGGAAAGAGGGAGCGAGTTGGAGAGTGAGAGATTAATCTTAGTTTGCATAGAAAAGTGCTTCATTCAAGAATATATGAGGTATTTGTGGAGTCGAATAATTAGTATGAAATAAAGGTATGACCATAAAATCTAAATAACAATGACATGTCACATTTGGGGATTCTTACACTAAAACAAAGCAATCGACTTAAATGGGACGGTGTTACAGTCGGCGTGAGACAGAGAGCTGAATCACCTCCAGCAGCTCAGCCGCTCTCTAGTGCCAACCACCGTTTAACAGCAGCACCAGATCAATATTATAATCGGGGACCGGACAATAACTCCATCAGTAACAACTAGGGATGTTCGATATTGGCTTTTTTATTATTTATTTTTTTACTATCTTTTTCCCCCTCCTTTTTTCCGATTTTTCTCCCATCCCCACTGTTAGTCGTTATGCCAATTCCCAACCCCCTTCCTGGTTGTTGCGCACCCCCCCCTACTGTTGGTCCGGGAGGCCGGAGACTGTCACATGCTTTCCTCCGACACATGTGCAGCCAGCCGGCAGCCAGCCTGGCCGCGCAGATTCTCACTGGGAGAGTGTAACGTGTGGAAGGTCACACTACCTCCCTCCAGATCCTACCCTCACTGTGCAGGCGCCCCGACCGAACTGTAGGGGTCGCTGTACACAACGCCCAGGAGGACCCACCCATCAGCTTTCCCACCCCTAACACTGCCAATTGTATTAGTGTGAACGACCAGCCAAGCTGATAGCAATGCCGAGAGCTGGGCTCGAACCCAGCGTCTCCTGCGTCGATGGCGAGCGCCTTGCCCACTACACCACCTAGCCGCCCGATATTGGCCTTTTTACCGATATCCAATATACAGATATTGTCCAACTCTTCATTTCCGATACCGATATCAACCGATATACAGATATATGTGGGGTTCAGATACACATTGATTTCTGTATACTGTATATATAATATATACTTCAGTCACCTTATACGGATACATTTGGAAATTGTATCGCAGAATATGGACAGATAATGAAAAAGGTCATGGATTCTAGAATCTCTCGGTGTTTACATTTCAAAACTACGATTTAACACGCTGAATATCCACAAGGACCATACGGTATTATGACGGCCATAACTCAAATACACTAACTATTGTGATGGCTTACACTCTGCTCTGCTCTCGCTCAAACATGTAGACACTTGTCTGTGGTGCATGTACTGTACACACACTCACACACACACACACACACACACACACACACACACACGCACGCGCATTCAGACACCCTTTTACACAATGACCCTTGGGTATAAATAGCTCCCTCTTTGTACTAAATCACCAGCTACAGTCCCGGGCGCACAGACTGTCGGTGATGCACTAACTCACTAAGTGTTTATCATTCCATCTGTTCCCGTGGGTTAAACTGTAACATAAGGAGTGTCACTTCTATGTCTTAACTACGGGACTCGAGTACATCTTGGACAATCGCTGGCTTTCTTTGGAGAGAGAGAGAGAGAGCAGCCGAGGGAAAAGGAACCACACTGTGAAACACTGAAACCCAATAACTAGAAACGAGAGAGAGAGAAAAGGTAGACACACTATGCTATTATGTGCTACAATGGACCACTGCTGCTAAGCCACTTCCTCCTCCTTCCCCCCAGCCTCTCTTCAGAGCACTGTGTAATTAAGAAGCCCAAGCAAAACAACAGCGGGGGTCTCTCTCCCTCTCCCTAAACGCTGCACCGGTGTCGCGTTACCACCCTGTGAATCTGCAGGGTGTTACTTACCGCCCTATGAATCTAAATTCTAAAAGTATTGATACTAATACTGATACTAATAAAAAGGGTATTGAACCGTTTTTAACAGCTGGGTATCGAGATACCTTTCTAGTATCTGTATCCTGCAACACTAGTAAAGACATTTATTTTGACAATTCTGATTTAAGAACTTTCTAAATAAAAGTAAATGTATCCGACTGCTTGTATTAATTGATGAAAAAGTAGCCATGTGCAGTAATATAGATTATAAAATTGAGGACGTAATATATTATCGAGCTGCATCGAGATGCATCGTAATCTAATCGAATAATAATAATAATAATAATAATGCAGGACCTGTTGCAGAGGTCTTTATTCGGCATGCAACGACACTCAATGTTTTAGCGGTACACACAGCGGTTCGTTTTTTTTTTAGCACACACACCGGAACACACACGCATGCATTGTCTCTTTAGAATCGCCGATGCGATTCGTCTCTGCGATTAACCCATCCCGTCGTCCTTCCCCCCCCAAGGGCAGCCGGGAGCAGACAGGCGTCAACGTGAGCCGCGCCAGGGGACCAATCCAAGTGCTCCTGTCCGTCTTCGTCAAGGACGCCACAGCGTTAGCGATCTGTTGTTGTGCATGTTTTTCCATTGGGTTTATCTTATGGGGGGGAAACCCTTGCGAGCACGGGGAGAACATGCAAACTCCACACAGAAAGGCCTGGGAGATCCCCCACCTGGGTACCTGGCATCATGGAAACCTGGTCCCCAAGCGGGAATCGAACCCTGGACCTTCCTGCTGTGAGGCGACAGTGTTAACCACTACACCACCTTGCCGCTAATCGAATGGTGAGGCCAGTGAAGATTCACAGCTCTAGTGTTAACGTCCTGTGAATCTGCTGGAGCGTCACGCCGAATCCTTTATCAGCCAATTCCAGGAGAACTGTTTTTATTAATGGCACCTCAGAAAATACCTTGGATTCCAGGAGAGAGACAATTTTTTAAGGGGGTTTCATGTAGCGAAGTCTTATCTTATTTGAATTAGTCTCATCTGATATGAAGGCTCTAGTAACGGGTAAATGGACTGCATTTATATAGCAGCTTTTATCCAAAGCGCTTTACACAACTTGTGCCAAGTAGTTAAGGGAGTTAAGTGTCTTGCTCAAGGACACTCTGCTGGAAGGAGTGGGTTAATCGAACTGGGAATCTTCAGATTACCCGGAAAACCGCTCCACCTCCTGAGCCACTGTCGCCCCCCCAAAGGGTATTTAACCCTTCCACGTGTATGTTTTATGCAACGCTGGCTCCGAATTCTGTAATGGAACTCTTACTGCCCTCAATGACCAGGCGCCAGAGTTGCATCATCGTTGCAACGTTCAGTTCTGCAATATCTAAAACAATTTCCCAACATATTTTCTACCCCAGCTCTGTTTTCATATAGACAAGACTCTTCTGCCCCCCCGCCCCGCTAACCTTCTCGGTGACTTCTCCGAACCCTCTCTCGGTGTCCGTGGCCTGTTGCTGCAGCCGCTGTGCGCCCTCGGTGCTGCCCCCTGGTGTCTGGGGTGCGTCCTGCACCAGGCCCTGGGCCAGGTCTCGGAGGTAGACCACCTGCGGCTGGAGGGACCTCAGGCCCTCCTGCTGGGTCCTCAGCCGCTCCAGACTCTTAGCGCTGCACGCCTGGAGCACAACAGGGAAAACACACACACGTTTATTTAAAATGAAGTGGAAGACCAGGAGACGTGTGTTTTTAATTAACCATGTGTCTCTGCTTGTATGCTATGATCCGTTACTCACTTGTATAATATTCATATGTCCTATTCTGGATCATATCGCTGCTGGCGGGACAAAACCTCATAACTCCATTTTAATTTTTTTATTATATAAATCAACTCCGTAGATCATCTGCCATATGTGTGTGTGGTTTAAACAATGGGAAAGCATTAAACCGATCATCTGTCTAAACTTCCTAACTCTATTCACCCTCAAATCTGTGTTCGTTTTTTTCATCTGCTGAAAAGTTGGGTTTTTGGAGTTATGAGGTTGTGTCCCGCCAGTGTGATTTACTGTGTTTATTAAATATGATCCAGGATATGATTGTGTATCCAATCCACGTACGGTACATATATATTCTTCATACAACTTGCAGATTGTTAATACTCGGGAGCGACTATATTGATCTGTCCATTTGTCTTTTTTTAATAATTTCTGTTGGACAGGTCTCCACTAGATTTGTAATAAACGTCGATAGTAAATTCTGACAATTCTTCACTTTTTGGAAGCGATGGATACATCGCTATCCGTTTAGCTCGTCGACGGCGAGGATTTCCGTCGTTTCTCATGTCGAGGGAAGCATAACTAACCACAGCCGTGGTCACTGGCTACCATTCCAGAGTGACATCCGGTATGTCGTCTCTGCAATATTACAAACGCATTACATCACTTGTACTGTAACAACAAAGTGACAAAGACAGATGAATTTGGCCGCTCAACCCGTTACACTTAATCGCCAAAACTGTTTTTACTCACTGTACTTAGATTGTACTCAGGTTGTACTTTAGCTTGTATATTGTATTATATATTGTAGTGTTATTCCTCTTTTACTACATGAAGCACATTCTCAGGGGCTCATACAGAACCAAGCATTTCACTGTAGAGTACATGTACGTTATATAACGATGCAACCTCACAACGATTAAATTCGATTACGATTCTTCAGGCAACGATTCAATGCATCATGAAATCTCTTCATTTGACCACGATTCGATTCGATACATTTCCCCAAAACATTTTGAATACACAAATGTGGTTGGGGGAACTGATTCACTCAGCATGAATGGAGTATAGGTCAATAAAAACAATACAACAACAAACAAAAAAAAACATAAAAAAAAACATTTCGTTTTTTCTAACATTTTCAAATGGATGCAGTTGAATCGTCACATTAGGATCGATGCATTTTGATGCATCGTTACACCCCTATATGTGACAAATAAAAACAAACTTGAACTTGAACTTGTTTCGACTACCTGCGGTCCCAGCGCCTCCTGGACCTCGATCTGATGCTTGGCGGCCTCCAGCCTCCTCTCCACCGCCTGCCTGCCCTCCTCGAACTCCTTCAGCCGGCCGGCCAGCTCCTCCAGCTGGGAGGAGCGGCCCTGGAGCTTCTCTCCCAGCGCGTCCACCCTGCGGTTCAGCTGGGCCTTCTCGTCGCGCACCTAGTGCCACGCAAGGGGTATAAAAAGTACCCAGAAATTATACTTAAGTGAAAGTATGGAGTACCGTCTCAAAGTCGTACTCAAGTAAAAGTCAGAGTATCTGGCTAAAAACACACGCGAGTAAAAGTCTAAACGTTTCTACTTTTAAATGTACTTAAAGGGGAACTCCAACATTTTGGGAAATTAGCTTATTTAACATCTTCCCTGGAGTTAGACAAGAAGATGCATACCTTTTTTGTCTCTGTGCGTGCATTTTAGCTTTGGGAATAGACGCTCCGTTAGCATAGCTTAGCTTCATCACTGGAAGTGAGTAGGGGCCGGAGCCTTACAGTGCCTTACAGTGTATTGCAAGGTCTGACATTGACCAAATTTGATATGCATGACCTTGGTGGGCTCTAGGTCAACTCCTGAAAAGGGGGTCAATGTCAGACCTTGCAATCAAAAGTTAGGGGGCACACTGAAATTATGGCAAGGGTTATTAGCCCCCTAACTTTTGATTGCAAAGTCTGACATTGACCCCCTTTTCAGGAGTTGACCTAGAGCCCACCAAGGTCATGCATATCAAGTTTGGTCAATGTCAGACCTTGCAATACACTGTAAGGCACTGTAAGGCTCCGGCCCCTACTCACTTCCAGTGATGAAGCTAAGCTATGCTAACGGAGCGTCTATTCCCAAAGCTAAAATGCACGCACAGAGACAAAAAAGGTATGTATCTTCTTGTCTAACTCCAGGGAAGATGTTAAATAAGCTAATTTCCCAAAATTTTGGAGTTTTCCTTTAAGTACTAAAAAGTTAAAGTAAAAACTTTTTTTTCTGACTGTCTATTCGTCTGATAGCAGGTGTTTAATCAAAGATCCCCGCTTTCTAGTCTTGCACAAGGACCAATCAGCATGGGTATGGGCGGGTTCATTTTCCATCGATGGGGATTTGATTGGCTGTTTTTAAATAAAGTGCGGCCGCAGGATTAATAGTTCGGCCAGAGAAACAAATATATTAATTAAAATTGTTGGACCTGCACGATTTGTACTTTGTAGGTCTGCATTTTAAATGTAAGGAGTAAAAAGCATGTTTTTTTTCTCTCCGAAATGTAATTGAGTAAAAGTACAAGTATACAAACCTAATAATACTTGAGTAAAGTACAAATCCCCAAAAACAGTACTTAAGTATTGTAACAAAGTACAATTACTCAAGTACTTTACACCCCTGGTTTGCCACGTGTGTGAGTTTAGTGCGTTTGTCACAAGAGGTTAAAACACAAGTACAACTGGTCGAAAGTCGTGGTACAACTGATAATGAATGTGGGGGTGAACAACCTACTGTACCCACATCGCTATCGTCTACCCATGTACTCTGTATGTATGATCGCATGTACAACAGTGCTGTATATACCTCATATATCCATTACATATTTACATTTACTGCATATCTACTGTATACATATCCGTGTGAATATACCTGCATATAATCATCCTATATACCTACTTATACATCTGCATATAACCCATATATAACTCTGTATGATAGCATGTAGAATAATGCTGTATACACTGTATATATTTATCCACATCTGTCTGTACATAATCATTTTACATAGATACTACATACATATCCTTTACCTACTCTTACTAGTGACGCTGCTGGCCAGTATGACTTACTACCATAGTGTCTTTATACCAGTATCACTGTACATATTAATACTACAATTCTGTACATACATCCGATTAGCACTATTACTCAGTAGTACTCATTTATATATTTTATACCCAGTTTAATCACCTGTACATTGTATATTACTATTGCACTTCACTGTTACATTTGCACAGTACACACTAAAGTTGCAATTCGATACACTTGGAATGTGGCCAGTCAAATACGAAGTAAAAGACCACATTTGAAAAAACAAGCACGCCAACCTCCTCCTCCCCGACGCGACACTGCTCCAGCAGCTGGTCGGCCGCGGTGTTGAGTGCCTCCAGGAGGGGGCGCCGTCTCTCCAGGTCCATGGACAGGCCTCTGGCCTTCTGCAGGGCCTCGTCCAGGGCCGCGGGCTCCAGAGAGGGCTGGATCTCTCCGTCCTTCCCTTCGCAGTCCGCCAGCCACGGGTTCAGCTCCGCCCGGTGCTGCTGGTACGTCTCCGCCTTGCCCAGGGTGGACTTCAGCCGGTTCTGCCGGTCGCCCACTCTCTGCGTGAGCCCGTCCCAGTCGTGGCGCAGGGCGGCCAGGCGGGACTGCAGGGCCGAGCGCTCGTCGCCCCCGGCGGGGAGGGAGGCCAGCAGGGAGGCCCCCTCGGCCTGGATGAGCTCGTAGGAGCCCCGCTGGGCCGCCGCGCCCCTCTGGAGCTGGTCGGCCCGGTCCAGCAGGGAGCGCAGGGCCTCCGGTCGACAGGGCAGGGAGTCCGTGGAGGAGGAGTCTCGGGGCTCCGCCTGGTGGTCCAGCCAGGAGCGCAGCTCCTCGTACATCTGGTGGAACTGCTGGGTGGAGGACAGGGCGGCTTGGAGCTGCGACAGCCCGTCCGCTAGGAGAGGAGACGGGATCATTACAAAATGGTCAACGGAGGAATAAATAGGTTTCTAAATAAATGGGACAAATTCACTCAACTGCCCTCGTAGGGGTTGAAAGGGGACATTGTTGGACTACATACAACTCTCCGCTAATGACTTTTACAATTCCAGGAGAACTATTTTATTAATGGCACCTCAGAAAATACCTTGGATCCCAGGAGAGAGATGTTTTTTTTAAGGGGGTTTCATGTAGCGAAGCCTTAGGCCTTGTCCAGACGAAAAACGATTTTGATCTTTTTCGTTTTCATTTCGTTTATTTAAAAAAAGTTTTCCGTAAAAACGAAAACGTCTCAAGAAATAAGTGCGTGCCACAAATGTACAAAATAAATGTCTTTCCTGTTTTAGACGTCGCTTTTATTTTGAAAACCCCCGGCCGGAAGTGTTATCGTTGTTCGTTGCTGTGTCGTCCGGTTCTGTGATTTTTAGCTAACGTAACGTTAGTTTCTAAAGGAGTGGAGAGAAAGAGAGCGACCGCGGCTCAAACTACCTGTGTTGTATTAAAGTAATTGATTGATGTTTAACTTGTCCCTGTGTCCAGTCATTTCGACTAGCAAACGCTGTCTGTATTTAACGTTACCTCAGGATACCACTGTCTATTGTATTTAGTTGGTTAGCTATTTAGCTAATGTTGATAACATTTTGAATAGCATCAATGCTAGCTGGCTGGCTACAGCTCAACACCAGCCATGGGAATACTATTTACTAAATTATGGAGGCTTTTTAATCGTCAAGGTAAGAGAGGATTTGTCATGATCAACTGAAGGCGTATGCTATGGAACAATATGTGCTTGGCTACTACTTGGGTTTTCCGAAAAAGGCCAGCTATGTGACGCTAATCTCTAGCTAGTATCGTGTATCGGCTAGTATCATCACAGTAGCCTCCCGGTGTTTAATAAACACTTCTAGCCAGGACATATCTGGACATATAAGACAAGCCCGATCAAGCTCAATAGCTTCTGTAACACGAACGCAACTACTCTGATGCCATTGTTGTTGTGATGTGGGAGTTTGCGGGGTAAGGGAGAGGTGGACTATCACGTCAACGGTTCAGGAAAAGACTTGTATCGCTTGTAAAGACGGTGATGCAAGGGGAGCGTCTTCAGAATTGCGCACTCTGGGAGCCGGTTTCAGAAAATAGCGTCTTCAGGCTCCCAGAACGCAGTTCCGTGTGGATGAAAGGTACATACGATCAAATACTTTGACTGATACGACCGAAATCGGTTTCGTCTGGACATGGCCTTAGTCTTATCTTATCTTATATGAATTAGTCTTATCTGATATGAAGGCTCTTGTAATGGGTAAATGGACTGCATTTATATAGATTCGGAGTGATCTACAACCGCTGTGCAGCAAGATACAACCAGATAATGATACTGTTCGGCCAGAGAAACAAATACTAATTAAAATAGTTGGACCTGCAAGATTTGTACTTTGTAGGTCTGCATTTTAAATGTAAGGAGTAAAAAGTAATGTAATTGAGTAAAAGTACAAGTATACAAACCTAATAATACTCGAGTAAAGTACAAATCCCCAAAAACAGTACTTAAGTATTGTAATAGAATAGAATAGAAATACTTTTATTATCCTGAGGGAAATTTGACACTGCAAATCTCTCAACATTAAACATTTAGACAGAACAGGTCACGAATAAGAATAACAAAACAAATCAAATTGCCTAAGATAAGAGTAGAATAAAATAGAATAAAAATGGAATAAAATATACAGTAAATAAATACAGTAAAAATATACTGAGGTCTACAGTAGGTGTAATATTGCACAGTGCTGTTTCAAAAGTAAGAGTCCAGGAAGATGGTAACTGTCACTCTGTGCTCAGTGATGCAGTACGAAGTAACGAAGTACAATTACTCAAGTACTTTACACCCCTGCTTTTGGGTAAGAAAGACCTTTCTGATTGTGAACTCACCGGCCCTCTCCTCCAGGGTCCTCAGCGGGCGGCTCACGCTCTGCAGCCTCTTGCTCAGCTCCTCCCTCAGGTAGGGCTCGACCACGATGGCGCTCAGCTCCGCGCACAGCGTCTCGGCCTCCGCCAGCTCAGAGCGCCTCGTTTCCAGCTCCGAGCGGATCTCCCCGGTCTCCTGCAGGCGCCGCTTCAGCGCCTCGGGCTGGGCGCTCAGGGAGGCCTGGCTGTCCAGCCGGTCGCCCAGGGAGGACACGCTGGAGGAGAGCTCCCTCAGCAGGGTCTGGAGGAGCAGGAGAAGAGTGGGGTGTTGTTACAGAACAGTTCCAATGACGGTTAGGATGTTGTCTTTATTGACCGATACTGTGTGTAATACAGAACAAAATGGATGAACAACTTTCAATGCAAATGGTCGATTTGAATATCAATGACTTTTTAAGCACCTTGTTAAAAAAATTTGCTGTTTTTAAGGAATTCCGGGCCTTGAGTTTTTTTTTGTTACGAATCAAGCACTTTAAGCACTTCAAGGACCTTGTGCGAACCCTGGTAATAACTCTATAGTCAGTCCTACATTTTAAACTGTTATTTAATGTGGGATTATAGAGAGTTATTTACACAAACGTGCTACTAAATAAATGGTAAATGATGCATTTATATAGCAGCTTTTATCCAAAAGGCTTTACAATTTGTTCCTCACATTTTACCCATTCCCTCACACCTTCACACACCGACGGCGGAGGCAACCATGCAAGGTGCCAAACTGCTCATCGGGAGCAATTAGGGGTTAAGTATCTTGCTCAAGGACACTTTAACACGGGAGGAGCGGGAATCAAAGAACCTCCGGATTACCAGATGACTGCTCTACCTCCCGAGCCCCGATATGCTGCCGATATGCTGCTATGAAAGACGTAGCTTCCGATATAACATCATACAAATACAACACGCCCGCCTGAGCCTTCATTACACTATTTAGGAATAGAACTGTGTCTAAACAACCAAGCTGCCTGTACTCAAGAATAACCTTTTCCCAAGACAGACATGAGCACAGGACAAGACAAGTTACCAGGGGTCATGTTTCAATTCCTCTACCGAGATCAAATGCAATGAAAATAACTGCTATGTATAGGGCCAGCTCACAGTGGAATAGGTTGCCATGTGAAATTACTCAAGCAACAAGCAAAGAAAGCTTTAAAAAGCAAGTAAAAAGGTTACTTTTGGCACAATGCTCGATATATAACATTTTATTATTTTACTAGTCATTTTGTAATATTTGTAATATTTTGGTATAATGCTAATGTGATGAGGTGGGTTGGGTTGGATGGGTGTGGGGGGGAATTATGTTTGATTATGTTATGTATATTGTTTCTTATGTTTATTGTTATTATTTTTAATTATGTTGTTTGTTTGTATTTATTGTTTTGTGTGGACCCTAGGAAGAGTAGCTGTTGCCATTTGTAACAGCTAATGGGGATTCAAATAACCTTAAACTTAATTGTACACAGTAGGCCTGTCCCCAACTAAGGATTTGTATAGTCGACTTTGATTAGCCAAAATGTGCAGATCCGAATGCAATTATTATTATTTTTTTATCATTCCATTTGGGCTGTGGGGGGTGCTTAATGTCTGAAGGAGTCGACTGAAGGCTTCTTGTCCTCTGCGAAAGCATGCAATTGGTCCACTGATGGATACATCTTGATATTTCTAGTGTGTGAAATCCTCTTTCAGTGCCTCTGTGCCCGTTTTCTTAGGCAGTTAGCCTCGCTGGTATGCATGCCATTAGCGTTAGCCACACTTCTAGACCTCTTTGCTTTTGGAAAGAATGAGAATTTATTTTAAGAATATATAATAAATAAAAAAGATTACAAAAAATGTCATTAGACTAAGAGGTTGGCATTCGACTACGGTTCCTTTCGATCAATTAGTCGACTATTCGACTAGTCGAGGTCAGCCCTAGTACACGTGAACAGATACTTCTATCTGTGCACACATCACCATGTTCCACAACACCCTCAATCTGGAGCAAACCAGCCCGTACCTGGTAGCGTTCGCTGGTGCCCAGGGCCTGGCCGATGTTCTCCGACCTCTGGCTCAGTCGGGACGTCAGGTCCTCCCACTGCTGGGAGATGGAGCCCAGCTCGGCGCGGACCTCCGCGAGGTCCTTGGGGTCCTGCGGGCCGTCTCCGGCCGGGGAGAGGATGCCCTCGGCGGACTGGGTGAGTTGGTCGAACTGGGGCCGTCGGGTCTCGAACTCTCGCAGCATGAACTGGAAGAGAGGGTAGAGGACATAACTTTAACTATCTGGAATCTAGATTCATCTAGAATAGTCTACTGTACCGTAGATACCATAGATAGTCTGGAATCTAGATTAATCTACTGTACATGTAGATAGTCTACTGTACTGTAGATACCATAGATAGTGTGGAATCTAGATTAATCTACATGTAGATAGTCTTATTTTTTTACATTTATTTTTACTTTATTTACCCAGGCAAGCAAGTAAGAACAAATTCTTATTTAATGTATTGTGAAAAGTATGCATAATGTTGTGTTAATTCCACGACAAGAGATATGTAATGTTAATTACCTGAAATTATTCCATTTTTTGGGGGGGGAAACCCTGCATATATCGGTATCGGTTGATATCGGTATCGGAAATTAAGAGTTGGACAATATCGGTATATCGGTAAAAAAGCCAATATCGAACATCGCTAGATAGTCTGGAATCTAGATTAATCTACTGTACATGTAGATAGTCTACTGTACCGTAGATACCATAGTCTGGAATCTAGATTAATCTACATGTAGATAGTCTACTGTACCGTAGATAGTCTGGAATCGAGATTACTGTACATGTAGATAGTCTACTGTACCGTAGTTAGTCTGGAATTTAGATATACACTTATCAATCAATGTGATTTATTTTCACTGTGCTTGGATGAATTCTTGCACCTGCTGTAATTCTATTTGTCTGTGTCCCCGCCTGCGTGTGTGTGTGCACGTGTGTGTGTGTGTGTGTGTGTGTGTGTGTGTGTGTGTGTGTGTGTGTGTGTGTGTGTGTGTGTGTGCGTGTGTGTGTGCGTGCGCGCCCCCTACCTGCACTTGTTGTTTCTGCGTGTTGAGCATGTTGTGGTCGATGCTCAGCGGTCCCAGCACGCTCATCATCAGCTCCTTCTCCGACAGCCAGGGACCCAGCTGATTGGCTGCGGAGGCAAAGCTGCCCAGCCGGTCGGCGCACGCCTCCAGCTCGGTCTGCCTCTGCGCCGCGGTCTGATTGGCCTTCTCCCACCGACAGCCTGAGGGAGTGACCAATCAAGAGGAGAGTGAGGTAACGGCTTGTGTTCTACTTATTTTAATGAGTTGATATCTCAGTGTGTGAAACATCAATCTTTTAACCTGCTGAATAATATTATGATCACAGCTTAAAAACTGCATTAAAATATATAAATAAATGTATACCTTAGGTCCATATCATTGATATTTCTATTGCAGGTTGAGAAATAAATAAAACCTGACTATTGTAATAAGTTGATATCTTAGTGTGTGAAAAGTCAATCTTTTAACCTGCTGAATAATATTATGATCACAAAACGGGCTTAAAATATATAAATAAATGTATACCTTAGGTCCATATCATTGATATTTCTATTGCAGGTTGAGAAATAAATAAAATCCGACTATTGTAATGAGTTGATATCTTAGTGTGTGAAAAGTCAATCTTTTAACCTGCTAAATAATATTATGATCAAAGCTTAAAATATATAAATAAATTTATACCTTAGATCCATATCATTGATATTTCTATTGCAGGTTGAGAAATAAATAAAATCCGACTATTGTAATGAGTTGATATCTCAGTGTGTGAAACGTCAATCTTTTAACCTGCTAAATAATATTATGATCACAGCTTAAAATATATAAATAAATGTATACCTTAGATCCATATCATTGATATTTCTATTGCAGGTTGAGAAATAAATAAAACCGGACTATTCAAGGTACAGAAAATGGAGATGCGTACCAGCGCTATAGATGTAGGACCATTTGAATGAAAATGTTAAGCTTAACAGTGTGAACAGTCCTTTACAGACATGCCAGCAGTCAGACTGCAGAACACCAGCCATGGCTGTTCATCTATTACTGCATTTGAACCTCATTCACACAATCTATAAACAAACACGTAGAACTGATTCAGTCCTCTTACTCCATGCCCACCCATCCAAATCCTCTCTCTCTCTCTCTCTCCCTCCCTCCCTCCCTCCATCTCCCTCTTCCTCTCCCTCTCCCTCCCTCACTCTGTGACTCATGCTCTGGGTATCCAGTAGAGCGTGTCTTGAATCCACATGGGGTTGAAATGTGAGAAATAAAAAGGTTCCCTGCTCTGGCCATATATACATATATATATATATATATGTTTGTATTTACGTATATTTATTTTGAGCGGTCTCACTCTAAAAGCCAAAGTAATGCTTACTCATGGCAATGAGGGAACTTGACTACTCTCAAGAAAAAGGCCTTGCTGGCTCCCCTTGCATTCCAAACTGTGTTGTCCTCTATACATAGATACAGTGAGTGGAGTAAAGAGTGCAATATTTACTTTGGAGTGTAGTGGAGTAAAGTTCAAAGTTCACTGACTACCTCCTTATTTATTTATTTTAATCCTATTATGATGATGATTACTATTATTTTATAAAAAATATTTAAATGCAATTGCACTCAGCCTAACATAGTCCCCAAACTGCCATTTTGATTGTCTGTGCATATGTGCATTTCCTGTCTGTTTTTACTTAATGTCCCCAAACTCAAATGGCCTTTGTGGATGAATACCGGTTGTATGGGATTTAATATGACTCAATATGATCTCTGGAGATGTGGCTTAATAAAGGTTGTATTTAGGGATGTCCGATATTATCGGCCGATATCGGCATTAAAATGTGATATCGGAAAATATCGGTATCGGTTTTCAAATTATAATTTTTTTTTTTACATTTCTATAGAAATTATGTCTGATATTATCGGCCGATATCGGCATTAAAATGTGATATCGGTTGATATCGGTATCGGAAATTAAGAGTTGGACAATATCTAGGAAAGGCGGTGCGTCAAGATTTTATGATGTTATAAGAGAATACAATGCACCCAAATTGGCGGGTCTGAGATTGAGCTGGGAGAACGATGTACGTGAGGATATTACTGAGGAAATGTGGGAGAAACTGGTGTCCAAATGGAGTAAATTCTCTAGGGAGGCGCAATCACAACTTATTTTTTACAAAGTGTTGAACAGAAGCTATTGGACGCCTAGTAAACTGGCCAGACTGAAATTAAGGGACAGTGACATCTGCTGGAGATGTGAGAAGGAGACAGGCACTTTACTGCACATGTTGTACGAATGTGAGAAGGTCCGGAAAATGTGGGATCAAATTGTGATATTCCTAAGTAAGGTCTTGAATGTGAAGATAAATAACGCCCCAATGGCATGTGTTTTGGGTATAGTACCGAAAGGGATTAAACTGCCTAAATACCGGGGAATGTGGTATAGAATGGCCATGATATCAGGATGTAGAATTGCATTACGACATTGGAAATCACCTGTTGATATTACTTTTAAAGAATGGATGGAACTAATGTTCCGGACAGCATCATATGAAAGGGTGACGTATAGAGTCGCAGGGAGAGAGGATATTTTCGCTGAGGTATGGGACAGTTTTCTACACCTGACTGAACGGTCTGGGGACAAATGATTAAGATGGGATTACAATATTATCAAGGATGAATATGAAAAAGGGGATTTGATCTGATGGTACTTGTGCTTTATAATGTATTGTGTATATATGTACATATATTTTATGTCCGGATGGTGTGTCTATGGAACGGTCACTGTCTCTATCACACTCACATGTGCGCAGGTATAGCCGCATACAAGTATCTAGGATACACATATTCATATGTGTACATAATAGGTTTACACACACTCATATACACAAGGATAAGGTATACACGTCAGGGGCACACATACATGCACATACTCATTTATAGGAAATAGGCATACACATACCTACATATACACATAGTTGAAATATAAGCTTTCACTGACACATAAGGGGGATACACATGTATATAGGAGACACACACATACGTAGCTGAGACGCACATATATATACACATCTGAGATATACACTCACATAGGGGGCAGAGGCACACATGGATACGAAACACACACAAGAGATAGGAGTACAGTCACATACCAGGAAGATGCACACACACACATATGAGGCATGTACACATGCTTACGTGATACACGTACCCGCATACATGTGTCGGAGACATGCGTACATGCATGTTATCATGCACAACTGCATATGTCTGGGGCGCTTTCTCTCACATGCAATATGGAGAAGGGTGGCATCCCGATAGAGGATGCAGCACATACCTGCTCGAAGGTAGTTCGGTCTACATGCAAGGTATATATATCAGGAATGTATACGCATAATGTATAGTATAGTATGTTTCTTTTTTCGTAAGTCTTTTTTTTATTTTCCATGTCAGTTATTAATGTATTTGTATGAGTCCTTTACATGTTTTGTATGTTCTTACAAAAAAGAAAAAGGCAAATCCTGGAAATTGAATATGATGATGTGGAAAGAGATGTTTGGAATGTTGGAGAGATTTGTGCAAAAAATAAAAATATATAAAAAAAAAAAAAAGAGTTGGACAATATCGGTATAGGTAAAAAAGCCAATATCGAGCATCCCTAGTTGTATTGAATATGACTCAATATGATTGAATATGACTCAATATGATTGAATATGACTCAATATGATTGAATATGACTCAATATGCTCTCTGAAGACCCACCGATCTCCTGGAGCTGCTGTCTCCAGCCGCCTGCCTCGGGGGAGTCTGGGTTGTCCGAGATCAGCTTCCTCAGCGTGCTCTTCAGCTCCTCCACCCGCCCCGAGTGCTCCGTCAGCTCCGCCAGCAGGGCCTGGAGGAGACGGAGACGACAGAACAACAACATTTACCTTTGTCTTTTAGCTGTAGTTAATGCTGCTGCATGCACAAGGACTGATTTAGTCTGTGTAAAATACGTGCCAGGATCAATGTCCTTTTATACTTGCTTTTTTAATACCAGACGAGCAGCAAATGGGATGCTTTTAAATGTTCCTTTGGTGCAGTCAGAGCTTGGTAAAGCTGCGTTCTCCCACTATGCTCCCTTTTTATGGAATGCGCTGCAAGTAAAACTTTGTCTAGAGGCACTTCCTACTGTGAATGCTTTTAAAGGTATGCTACGATTAGCCCTTTATGAAACATGTAACTGTTTTACCTGATGCTATTGCTGATCTGATTATGCTCCTTGCCACTGCACAAATGGCCTTCTGTATTTATATTTGAATTGTATGTTTTTTGTTTAATGCCCTGTTTTATGTTGAAACTTGTTGTGTGCCGTGTTGGTCAGGACTCCCTGGAGTCCTCTTGTATCTCAATGGGACATTCCTGGATAAATAAAGGATAAATAAATAAAAAAAATAAATGTGTCTCTTAAAAGATGACAAATTAGAATGTCAATGTAGAGATAAAAAATTTATTAAAATGTATCGTCATTATACAGCATAATTTATAATGGTGAGAATTTGTTTTGGGAGCCCCTTTTTGTCTTGTTTAGATTAGATTAGATTCAAATGTATCGCCATTATACAGCACAAGTGCAGCACAATGACAAGAAGTTTGCCATCCAATCAGAGTACAAATGCAGCAGTAAAGAGCAATAGCATATATACAATGTGCAGGTGATTCAACTGAGTATAAAATATATAAATTAGTACTACTGAGTAATAGTGCTAATCAGACTATGGACAGAGTTGTACTATTAATATGTGTACAGTGATGCAGGTATAAAGAAAGGTAGTAGTCATACTGGCCAGCAGGGTAAATAGTAAGAGTAGGTAAGGGATATGTATATACAGTATATACAGATATGTAAAAGGATTATGTGCAGGTATGTACAGACATATATATATATATATATATATATAAACATGGTAAGAATAAATATATATATAAGGTATATACAGCATTATGTTATCATACAGAGTTATATGTAGGTGTGTATAAGTAGCATAACGCTGCTGTCGGGACAAAACCTCATAACTCCATTTTTTTAATATATTTTTTTTAATATAAATCAACTCCGTAGATCATCCTCCATATGTGTGTGGGTTTTACAAAGTTTAAACAATGGGAAAGCATTAAACCGATCATCTGTCTAAACCTCCTAACTCTATTCACACTCAAATCTGTGTTAGTTTTTTTCATCTGCTGAAAAGTTGGGTTTTTGGAGTTATGAGGTTTTGTCCCGACAGCAGCGATAACCAACAAACCAACCCACAGAATGCAGTCAATATAGTGGATGCACCCTCTAAGCACGTAACATGTCCAACCCCCCCCCCCCCCCCCACTCAATGTACAGTTTCCTCCCCATCAAATGTATATATTCTCTTTTAGAAACTCTGTCTGTAAATAAACAGTACTGTATATTTGTATATCTTGTATGTCATAAATGTCTGGATGTTACAGTACTGTATATCTGTATGTTGTGTATGTCATAAATGTCATGATGAATTGAAAATGGGGGACCCTGATGTAAACAAGACTAAAGTCTTTCTCTGGTCTGCATCCCCTTAACAATTGTGTGTATTGAGCCGTACTGTATTGTACCCCTTCTACAATCTGTTAATACAATTTTCAATCAATCAATCGACAAGGCCAACATGAGGTACTGTAACGTGTTTTTGACGTTGGTATCTAAAACACAGTCACTGAACACAACGCGACTCATACCCTCTCTCGGGGGAGATGGATGAACGCGGCCCTCACCTTGTTCTCCTGGGCCTGGGCGCGTACCACTTCGGGCTTGGAGGGGGAGGCCGTCTGCCCCTGCTGCACCAGGCTGTGCTCCCGGTCCCCCAGCCAGCGGCTCAGCTCCTCCGCCCCGTGCCGGGCCTTCTGCCTCAGCTCCAGGGAGGCGTGCTGGCGGGCGTGACGCTCGCGGACCTCCTGGCCCAGCGCCTCGTAGCGACTGCTGACGTCAGACACGGACACCTGGAGCTCCGTCAGGTCTGCAGGCGGGAGGAGGAAGAGGGGGGGGGGGGGGGGGGGGGGGGGTTAAGACGTGGGTTGGTGAGAATAGAGCAGAAGAGTAGAGTAGAGTAGAACACAGTAGAGTAGATTAGTAGAATAGAATAGAATAGAATAGTTTTGAATAGAGTAGAATAGAAGAGTAGAGTAGAACAGCATAGAGTAGAAGAGTATAGTAGAATAGAATAGTTTTGAATACAGTAGAGTAGAATAGAAGAGTAGAGTTAAAAAACATAGAGTATAGTAGAGTAGAAGAGTAGAATAGAATACATTAGAGTAAAATACAGGAGTAGAAGAATAGAGAAGAACAGAGTAGAGTAAAATACAGTAGAGTAGAGTAAAATACAGTAGAGTAGAGTAAAAT